>NC_056735.1:1108495213-1108605213 GCF_019279795.1 Protopterus annectens | reverse complement strand
AGAGGGATTCCAGGTGACAAGCTCCCTCTAAGTCTGCTTCTTCCACACCTTCTCAGAAACAGTATTTTCAGGCCAAACATGGTAGTCTGTGAGTTCCTGCCTCTAGATCCATCTACTGTGCTTTCCCTCCACCTCTCCCTTTCCCTCTCAGCTTGGAAACAGATAACCCCAGGACTCTTGGGTCCTTTGTATCATCAGTCAGGGCTATGCCATGGTGTGGGAAACCCCTCCTACCTTCAAGGGCATCCCACAAACTTCACAAGATCAATTAGAATTCTTCCCACTAGTCTTCTCTTCTTTCTCAGCGCACTGCCCAGGAGGTACCACCCTCTCAAAGGGAAAGAGGATTTTACTCCAGGATGTTTCTGGTTCCAAGGAATGATGGCCCTTGGAGGCCCACTCTGGACATTTTTCATTTAAATGCCTTTCTGAAAGCCCTGCCTTTTACGTGTTTACATTGCCCACTCTTCTCCCACTTATCCTTCCCCAGGCCTTCATGGTGTCATTGGACACCAAGGATGCCTACCTTCACATTCCAATTCACCAGTGGCTTAGGAGATTTCTTCACTTTTCTGTTGCTTCCTCTCATTTTCATTTCTGTGCTTTGCTCTTTCGTATATCTATGGCACTAAGGGTATTCACAAAATGTTTTGGGTTTGTATCACAACATTGAATGAGGAAAACATTACTTCGAACACTGAAAATCGAAAGCTAATGACCTCGAAAACGTACAACTGCGGAAACGGAAACCCTGGACTGTCATAGTTGGCCTTCGTAAACACACACACCCTGACCTCCACTGTGGTGCAGTCTCGGAGTTGGTATATTTAAGTAGGGGGTGTGTGGGGGGCACAGCCCCCACATAAGAAATAGTTTGTAGTGTTTGTGTGTTTTGTGTTGAGTACTGGAAGAATGGTTATGTGCTGCTTTGCTGGATGGTGGTGTGACGACTGAAGAGGTGTGATTTTGTTTTGCTATGGTTAAGTTTCAGGTTGCACGGGTGAGCAGATGACCAAGCCTTGCTATTAGTAGGTTTAGTTTTCAAAATGTTACGCTTTTGTGGTTTTTAGCTTTCAATGTTCAGTGTTCGGTGTTATGATGATCGATGTTTTCCTCGTGCGATGTGATATAAACCCACTGTTTATCATCTGTCATACCCTACTGCAGGTTACAGGATATACAGATATTTCCATATCTAGATGACCTGCTTTTCCAGGCTCCATCTGCAGACACCCTTCTGGAGACTCTGTCCTGCACAGTGTGCCTTCTGGAAAGGATTTACTATCAACCTTCAAAAGTTTTCCTTGGTCCCTTCTTAAGATCAGGTCTTCCTGAGGGGCAGGATTCTAACAAACAGGATGATAGCTTGTTTACCATCAGAAAAGGTCCTGTTCCTTACCTCCTACTTCCAGGACCTGCCGCCTCTTCAATCTCTGACTGCCAGGGACTTCCTTAGCCTCCTGAGGGTCATGGCCCTAACTATTCCCATGCTTTCCCTTGCCAGACTGCATATGAGGAAATCTCCTGAGAACAGTTTGGAAGGAACACTCTCACCCTCTGGATTTTGTTGTCCCCCACCTACCCTGTTTTGTTACAGAAGTTATATTGATGGATTCTCCAGTTCTCAAGAAGTCCAGGCCTACTCCTTCAATCTTTTCCGCCCACCCAGGATGTGCAGATGCGTCAGACACAGGCTGAGGTGCAACTCTTGAACATTGGAAGGTCAGGGATGTGTGATCCCCAACTTAAAGCAACACATCAACATAAAGGAAATGAGGGCTGTGATTTTTGCCCTCAAAAATCTTCAAGTCCAGAATTTCACCAGAAAATTCAGCGGGAACTGCCAAAAGTCTTGCTGATGACCCCCTTTTGGCCAAGACAGCATTGGTTCCCCCTCCTCCTATATTTTGCCAAGGGCAGTCATCACAAATTACCCCGCAGGATGGACCTACTCACACAGTGCAAGGGAACTCTAGGGCTCCACAGATGTCAACCCTAAACTTGACACTGTGGGTGATGAGACTTTAATTCCCTTCAGACACCTTTATACTTAGGATGTGCTATAAGTTCTGCAGGAGGCCATAAAACCCACTACTGGGAAATCCTATGTCTCCGGGTGGAAGAGGTTTTCCATCTGGTGTCTCAACAAACACTTACAACCACAGTCAGCAGAGGTCCCAGTGGTTTTGTCTTACCTGTGTGAATTAATGAAGAGTGGCTTGTTTTATTCTTCAGTCAAGGCACATCTTTCTGCTATCTCTGCATGTCTACCAATGTCCCCTCCTTTAGCTTTCAGGTTGGAAGTCAAGCTGTTCCTAAAAGGTATCCTTCACATGACCAGAATGGAAACCAGTGCCTCCTCCTTGGGATGTCAAGTTTGTCCTGGAGAAATTTACCCTAGCGCCCTTTGAGCCAGCAGTGTCATCTTCCTTGCAACATTGTATATGGAAAACTTGTTCTAGTGGCCATTACCTCTGCCAGAATGGTTTCTGAGCTGCAGGCCCTTATGGCCTCCTCTTCCTTCACATTGTTTCATAGGGACAGGGTTTCCCTTTGGACCTAACCCATTCTTTATGCCCAAGGTGGTTAATGAGTTTTCCTTGAATCAGGCTATCAATCTCCCTAACTTTTTTCCTTCTCCCCAATCCTCCAGTGAAAGGATTCTTCACACATTTGGCATGCATAAGCAACTCCGATACTACTTGAGCAAAACTAAGCCTATCTGTAAGCCCAAGCATTTGTTTCCTGTCGCCCAAGGGCCCTGGGCCAACCTGTTTCCAAGCAAATTATTTCCAGCTGGATTTCTAAAACTATTGCTTTCTGTTACTCAGCCAGTGGAAAGAATCTCTCCTCACCTGTGAGGGCACATTCCACTAGGTCAGTGTCCTCTTCTGTGGCCTTCTTTAAAGGATTGGACACATTGTCTCTTGGAGGAAGCTACCTAGTTTTCTGTTCATACCTTAACCAAGCACTATAAACTAGATGTCATATCCAGGGCAGGTTTTGCCAGAGCCATTCTTCATGGCTTTGTGGAAAATGTTTCTGTACCCTACTCCCAGTTCTTTCTCTGCATGAGCTTTGGCATTCTCCCTCATGTTATGAATACTGCAACATATGAATAGAAAGACATAGAAAAGTGGTGTAAAATCTTACCATAACCATAGATGTCCTTCTCTTCTATATGCTGCAGTATTGCTTTTCCATCCTGCCTTCTCCCTGATGCTTATAATCCCTGGTTGAATGTTTTCTCAATTTATCAGGCTGGTGCTTTGCGGCATTCATTTCTGGGGTGGGTACATGCTGATGTCCGCTTCATACCCAGCGTCTCTTTATAGCCAACATACACTAGCTGATGTGTGGCATTGCACGTACCCTACAGTAGGATTTAGAGTTTTGTATACTGGCCGGATGTACGAGTCAGCCGGAGGCAGACTCCCTCATGTTATGAATACTTCAGCATATAGAAAAGAAATTACATCTATGGTTATGGTAAGATTTCACACAACTATTCTTTCCTCCATGAAGGATCATCTGAAAGAAAGACCTGGAAGTGCAGAATAAGAGAAGACCCGGTCAGGGCTAACCTGTCCAGTGTAATCTGTGCATTACACCTTGTGGAAATATCTGTCCTAGAGCACGGGAGAGGCTTGCAGCCTGGGACTTTCCTTGAGGAGTGGGAAAAGCCTGCAGCATTCAGCCTGGAACTTTAATTTGGGGTATAAGGCAGCCTGTACCACGGAAGGGTTTTGTGGACTGGAGACCATTATGAGGGTACTGTTTGTTTTATGTTTGAAACTGCAAATTCAAGTAGGCTAATTTTTTAGTATGTAGAATAAAGCTGTGTTTTTTAGATCCATCCTGCCCTCATTGTCTTATTGGACTTGCACTGGTGATGTGTGCATGACAGTTTGCCAGTTTTAAGCTCCTCACAGTACCTCTGCTGCCAAGTGCAAATCACATTTGTGCTCTAACTTGGAAAAACAAACCACACAAACTGCACTTCAATGTCAACCGAGATGACAGAACAGCAGATTTATTAAAATAAGCACAACTTTACCAGAAAATATTAGTGCTCTAAATTGCCTATAGAGCTGCGATTGTTGCGTATCTGGAGTGGTGATGTGATGCCTGCAGTCATAGAGATATATTATGGTATGTTATGGAAAATCATGGCGTGACAATTACACACTCGCAAAAAGCTAGTGCAGCTATAATAGCACTTTATTATTCTGCCCAGCATAACTGCCAACTGTGCTCAAACTGAGGAAAACAGGCAGGGAGGATGACCTAATGTCTTATTTAGTAACATTTTTGTGATGTGTTACTCCAGAGAACTTGGAAATGAGTAGACTGCACAAGAATCCTGCTGACAGGAGAAGTGCTGAAAACACACATGGACATGGATGAGACTGACCACATGGACTACAGTAAACTTAAGGAGCATTTGGTTAGGACTGACGTAACCAGAGGTACAAGAAATAAAATTTCATAACTGGACTTTTAATATAGAGAAACTGTTACATTCATGGAGGCAGGATTTAATTTAGCATATTTTAAAACTTTGGCTTGAACTTGTTGGAAACAGCAGTAGACTGGTTCAAATGCACGTTACTTATAAAAATAAGAAAATGGGTACTGTAAAATGATCCTAATTAGAGGCATAGTTGGTGTACGGTAAAGGGGCAGCCACTCCAGGCACTGAGTGTTAGGAGCACAATGGGCAGATTCTGATTGGTTTGCATTTCGAGGATTCAGAACTGAATGCCAGTAATGCATTTGCAGTCAGTCTGGAAGCATTTCAGTGATTTGTGCAGTATAAACTGCTATGAAGGAAGCTTCAAACTGTAATGTCTTACCCCGAAAGTATTACGAAGAAAGGAGGAGAGCTGTCTGTAAGACTTGAGAGGGAATCCCATATTGAAAGGATGGATTTCAAAACAATAGTTAAGTTTGGAAAATGCACAATTTGAGCAGAATTCTAAACTTTATTTCAGGATAAACAGAAAGCCCCCCCCCCCCAATACAGAAAGCGTGAGTTGAGAAGGTTAAACGTAAGACTATGAAAGCTTGCACTAAGATAGCAAAATAGGAAGCAACATAACCTGCACAGAGTCCCAAGACAATTTATGTAAATGTAAAACAGAAAACTGATGTAAAAGAAGTCTCTAGACAACATGTATCTGTTTGTAAGGGAACAACTAAAACTGAAAGACTGATTTTGTTTTAGAAACTGTTTGTAGAGGGATCAACCTAGAGAAGAAAAAGAAACTGATAGTCTGGTACCTACTTGCATTGAGACAGAGAATAGCCTAAAGAAGAAGAGAGAGGATAGTGTGTACTGAGAGACAAAATGATATTGAGCACAGCCATAATGATATTCTAGTTGAACAAATTACAGGAATGTTAAACAGAAGAGTGGTTTTTGCATTGAGTTTGTAATGAAAATAACAAGAAAAGCTAAATAAGGTGGCAGTATCATTCACTGCTAAATATTACTCGTGTGATTTGCCTTTCTTAGAAGAAGAGTTAGACACAGAGACCCCAGTGCCCATATTGGAATCCAGTTTCTTGGAGTGAATAAATGAGGAGGAGGTGCTCAATAAGATCAAAGTAGTAAGGTCAGTAGAGTGCTCCTGAAATATTTCCTTTATGTACGTTGAGAAGGATCTCATCTGTAGTGACCAAAGTGTGGTCCATAGAGCTCTGTTCATCCAGGAGTTCATGCTGTTTGAGTAGGGAGATACTGCTGTTGGATGTAAGTGGACGGTTGTAGATTATTATTTCAAGTATTTCCCAAATGTATGAAGGACAGAAATAGGGCAGAATCAGGTGGCATTTTGGGAATGAGTTTATCAAGAGCAGGTTTCCATATGTGTAGCATTGTGTTTTGAGTTAAGCAGAGGTTATAAATATAGACGAGATGTGGTAAGGAAGTATTTGCAGGATGAGATGAACCAGGGGTGTAAGTTGTCTGCACCAGTGGTGCATCCAGGGGTATGCTTTCTAGGAGGGGATTTTAGGTCTTTGTGAGGAGGATAAAATGTGTGTGGGGATGGGTCTGTAGGGAGGTGAGATAGAGGCAGTGGTACTAGGGAGGTGGATGAACTCCTTGAGAAAGTCAGAAGTTGAAAGTCTGCCTTGAGAGACTGGATGGTGATAGTAGATGATCAGAGAATTTCTGCCCATTGAGAAGATTTATTTCTAGCCAGAAGTGTTTGTTTTCCTAGCAGAGCAAGTTGTTTGTGCTTGAAGTAGTTGTTTTTTATACCTGTGAATGGCTTGCTTAGCTGGATTATGGAGAGAGGTAAAATCAGTATGATTTTCTGGTGAGGGGTTTTGTCTTCTTCAAGACAACACATTTTAAGTTTGAGCAGAGCGTTCAGTTCAGTGGCTAGCCATGTTTTTTTTTCTGTGTTTGAGAAGGCCCTGTATAAGGAGAAAAATTTTGTCTTGAAGTTGGTGGAGGGTATATGGAAGAGCTGTGACAGCTGAGTTGGGGTTCTGCAAGTTGGTATTCAGAGACTAATCAATAGTTGATAGGTGTTTTTTGAGGTTTTCAGTATTGGTGGGGGATCTGGGTGTGAAGGTAACTAGTCTGAGAGAGCAGTTCTGGTGGCTGGTGGATAATTTATAAAGTCATTGGGGAGTAACCACTTTGAGAGTGAGAGAACAGATATTTTGGAAGCAGTGGTAGGATTGTTGTTGATGACAAATCCAGGTGGGATTGGTAATCTGTTTGGAGATTTGGACAGGTAGTGCCGTTGTCTAACTGTACAAGGTTGATATAGGCTAGGAATTCGGCAGTATCATTTCTCTAGAGATCTATGTAGTGTAAGTGAAAATTATCAAGAGTAATGATGTTTTTGCAGTTGCAGAAAGCTAAGGTGATAGAAAGAGTAAGGGATTTAAATTTGTCAAGAGAGGCTGGTGGAGGAAGGTAAATGATGACTTTTTTAAGCTGATTTTCCAGGAGAGAAATTTTAGAAGGGTACAGTTGAGTTCACTGTCTGAGGAGGCATTTGCTTGAGCAGTCATAGTTGGGTTAAGGTTTTTGATAAAAAAAATGGGAATGCCTAACTGCCTTTCGCCAGGTGTGGCATCTTGGATGTATTAGTAGAGGAGACTGGGTATTAAAAATTGGGATGCGTATGTCTGAGCCATGTTTCAGTGATAGCTGTAATGTCATGAAAGTGGTGTATAAAGAATATGTTTATTTGGTCAAGTTTATTAGAGATGCTTTGAGTGTTAGTTAATGCACAGGAGAGGGCGGAGGTGTGGAGAAAAGTTTTGGAAGTTGTGTGGTAGGAGGGACCTGAATTGGATCCAGCGTTTGCTTTGAGGAGGAGTACGAGCAAGATACGAGTGACTTTATAAAGTTGTTTAGGAAGCTGAGATGGTGTTATTTTGGTTTTGGTAAATTTGGTGGAGATGAGATAAAGGGAGTGCTTAGCCAGAGTTGTGTGCGAGTGGTAGGTGGAGATGGGACTGTGTGAAAGAGTGGTGTAGGTTTTGGGATTCAGGCAGGAGATTGTTGGGCTTTGTGATAGGATAGTGAAGGGATAGTTGAGAGATGAGGAAGAGATGGGGTTACAGATGGTAATAGGTGGCAGAAGAAGTAAGGTGATGGCTTTCTTTTGGACAGTGGTAGGGAGGGATTTCTGAAAGTAAGTGGCAGGAGTCTGAGATGTTAGGGCAGGGATAGAGAATTTATATGAGAAGGTGGAGGGCTTGTAAGTGATGTGTTGGTTGTTAGTGGTTTTACTTAAGGATGAGCGGTGGTGAAACTGGGTATAACTTTAAGATGGAAATATGTCATGTGTTTAGGAAGTGGATTTTAAATATGAAGTTTAGTGAAGTTGTGTGCAGCTTTTAATGGGTGATCAGAACTGGATGGGAGAGGGTGGAAATGATGTATAAATTGGAGAGCCTGGGGAGGTGGATGGGGAATTGTGTGTGGGAGGGGAGCAAAGCAAGCCACACCTCCCCCTAAATGGAATCAGTCTGTGAAGATGTGTGTGGTGGTTGCAGGGGATGTAGCGGTCAAACAGCTGAAGCACTGCTGTGGTCAGATAGGAAAAAAGAAAGCGTAACTAAAACTAAGCCCACCCTTAGTTGTTAAAGCAGTGGATTTTCATTAAACAAGGTAATGAGACTGCGTCTCCTTTCAGGTTCTTGAGTAAATGCAGCACTATTAAACTGAATTCAGCAGAGACAAGAGATTAGGGAGATTTGAGTCTTTACTGCATATTTTAAAGTATTGGAGTAGTGTTTCAGTAATAAATTTGAACAGAGAACAAATGCTTTGACAGACTTGCCTAAGAGTAGGTAGAAATTTTCTTTATTTAGGTTAAAGCTTGACTTGCTGATAAAATGAAAAAGGAGGTTATGACCAACCTAGGGATTTCCTCCATACAGTCTGCAGTTAAAAGTAGAACAAGTGCAGAGTGCAATTTAAATCAGCGTGTGCCTTTTGTTATATAGCTTAGCAGTGAGGGCTGAAGAGAGAGACTAATCATTATTGTAGTGGCTTATTGACCATTATTTGCATTCTCATTGTCTGTTTAGCTTGATTTTTAAGTATCATGTATTGCTTTTAATTTTTATATGATGTAGGTGAATATTTTTGGGTAGTCGTGGTAGTGTGCATCTTGGGTTATCATAACTTTTTTTGATTGTTTTTTTTTGTCATTCAGGTAATTGGTAGAAATTGGTCCATTTCTTAAAGAATTTTAGTAGTATTCTTTGTAGCTCACTTCCTTGGGCTAGATTTATAGTTTTGTTTGATTAATGGGTAACAGTTTTGTGGTATGGTTGTGTTCTTGTGTTATATTTTGGTTTAGCTTTATTTTCCATGTTAAGTCAACAGTAGAACAATGATGCATTTTGTAATCGTGTTTGTCTTGTCTGAAGATTGGTAAATTTGCCTTGTTAACAAATAAATGCATATATCTGCTCTGTGTTCCAAATCGGCACAGATCTATCAAGGTATTTTTTGTTGGTTGACGAATATTCAAAACTGAGCAAGTGTTTGAATGGCAGAGGCCTTGATGTTCTTCGTGTTTCAATGTTGCAGTCATTAGATTTGGGTAATCTGCTGGCAGGTTGCCCTCAGTTGGCCTGATTAACAAAGTCTTGGGTCCTGCGTCGGTTGCTGTCCCTTCTTCTATGACGTCAGGTCGTCAGGGTTATAAAACATGCAGCCGACGCCATTACATCAGTCTTTCTTGCTGCGCGGTGCCCGAAGCAGAAGCAGTTCGCAAGTGCCAGTCGGCCGACTCCTGAAATTTTCATTTTCGAGTTTCAAATCCGAAGTCTTCAACTAAAAAGCTAAGTACCCCGTTGGGGAAACTTTTTCTTGCTCCTTACTGATGTCAGTAAAAGTTAATAATTGCATATTCCACCAGGGCTGCATCTACTTCTACAGCCTTTCTCAGAGGTGTTCTTACCAGGGACATTCTAGAAGCTGCTACCTGGAGCTCAGTTCATACGTTCACCAAACATTACCATTTACCGCTTTTCTCTAAATCCAGAGCTGGCTTTGCCACTGCTGTCCTGCAGGGCCTTATAGCTGGTCCTAATGCTGTATAATTCCCTCCACCCAACCATAGCTTTGGGAATCTACCCAAATGTAATGACTGCAACAGTGAAACACGAAGAACATAGTACAGTTGTGTACACTTACCATAAATGCAGATGTTAGAGTGTATTCACTGTTGCAGTCCTGGTTACCCTCCCTCCAGCCTCCTATTTTTCTCTGGCTGTACCTCTACTTTCTTTCACTATGCTTAAAAGCCCTTTTGGTGTATTTGCTTTTGGGATTGGAGGTATATTTTTTGTGTTTTTAATTTTATTTGCTCCCCATTTGGAGGGGCACCTGACATCTGGGGCAAGAAAAACTAATGTAATGGCCTCAGCTGCATGTTTTATACCCCCTGACGACCTGAATTCATGGAAGAAGGTACAGCAACCGACGCAGGACCCAAGACTAGTTAATCAGGCCGACTGAGGACAACCTGCGAGCAGATTACCCAAATGTAATGACTGCAACAGTGAATACACTCAAACATCTACATTTATGGCAAGTGTACACAACTGTACTTTATTTATATGAGTTGTAAGTAGTATGGCAGGTTAAGCCACGGTGGTGCAGCGGTTAGTGTTGTCGCCTCACAGCAAGAGGTTCTCCCATTCGATTCTTGGCTGGAGCGTCTTCTGTGTGGAGTTTGCATGCCCTCCCCGCGGTCGAGTGACGTTAAAGGCATGCAGGTAGGTACGAGCGTGAATGGGCATGCCTTCGTTGAAGGTTGGGCGTCGGGCTGGCAACTCGGCACCGTAAAATCCACTGCCAATCATGAGTGGACTGGAGTTCCGCTATGGCAACCCCTAACCGGGAAAAGCCGAAAGGCAGAATAAGTAGTATGGCAGGTTCAGAGTACTAGTTAGGTCAGGTGGTACTCTGGGCAGTCCCCAGACTGGTGACTTCTACCCCAGAGCTGAGGAACAAGAAGAAGAAAGAGTAACAAAGAGCTGTATAAGCTCCTTGCTTCAGTTAATAGCATACTAGCACAGACAGCTATGCAATACTAGTAATAGTTGCTTAAATAGCTATGTTTATTTGCACCTAATAGTGCTGTTCATTATGCCCTCTAGTAGCTTGCTTCCAGGCAGCCATCCCCTTCACTCTGCCCTAGTTACAGTACTGCCCGAATTTAATAATTTAATGTTGCAGGATACTCTCTTGTGCCTGAATTTAATTTGTTAATGCTGCGTGGTACTGTTTTGTGCCCGAAATTAATTTGTTAATGCTGCATGATATTCTTTTGTACCTGAATTTAATTTAATACTGCGTGATACTGTTTTGTGCCTGAATTTAATTTCTAAATGCTGCATGATGTTCTTCTTTTTTTTTTTTGCATGAATTTAATTTATTAATGCTGCATGGATATCGTTTTGGCCCTCTTCTCCAAAGTAAGAATTCTGAGTGTGATTCTGGATTACAGATTTGAAGTCTAATAACCAGTTCTTTTTCATATACTATCCAGTGACTTGCTAACCTGCAACTTTTATTATGTTTTTAGCATGATTGTTGTAATGTCATTTTTAGTAATTAGCTGATCTGCTCATTGGCAACTGAGGCAGAGTGATTGAAAATAGACTTTCTTTGAATTTCAAACTCAAAAGGGAGAATCTTCTCCTGTAGGCGTTCTGTGAATGTGGGAGACCCCCCCCAACTTATTTATAACAGAATGAGTCACTTATCTCGAGGAAAGGGATGTAGAGACATCCAAGAAGTGCTACTTTAGTCTTTTTGCCGTGATCTACCAGTTCAGCTCAAAAGTAATTCTATGACTGCCATTGTTTTCTTGATTTTTGGATTTGTTTGGAGACTGTTTTTAATGTCTATGTTTTGTACAAGATGGAGTTGCCAAACATACCCTGGTTTTGTTACAAACAGTAACTGTCCTTTAGAGTTCGTATTATTTATTGACCGACTAAAGGATTTCCTTTGTAGTTCATCATGCTGCAGTGCTCTGCAAATCCTGGACTTAATTACCCAAAAGCTTTTATGTTTCACCACTTTAACTTATAAACTCTGTTTTCAAAACAAAACTTTACTGATGGTTTTCAAGGTAGCATTGTCGTGGTGAAGCAGTTATGGTGTTTTTTTTTTCTTCTGTTGTGTGATACTTTCTGTATGTTCATGCGAGTCATCCTCTTTAAATGCTTTAGCGTTTGGTAACTTTTCTAAAGATTTAGATCAGTATTGCTAACATTCTGAGAAATTAAGATTGTGTTATAAGATTATGTTTTGATTTAATTTTATAAAGCTGTGCACTTTGTTTTTGTTTCTTGAAGTACCTATAGCTCTGCTTATTGGCATTACTAATTATATGTTATATATGTTCTATATATTTTTTTAAGTAATGTGCGGTTTATATTTATTAATATGTAGTTATTGGAGCTTATCACCCCAGGCCTACACTGAAAATTGGCCTTTTCAGCTGAGTTGGACTTTCCTGGTAAACAAATGTAAAATGAAATAAATGTGTTTGGAACTGCAAATGTAAGGTTCCATGTTTTAAGGTTTATGGCATTATGCAGACTTTATAGTATATGTTTATTCTCTTGCAGTTATACAATGGGACAAAGATTGAAGTCATTTTAAGTTCTGGAAGCTTAAGTGCTGTCTTGACTCTGCAGGCGAAAGGACTGAAAGGAGGAGGTAATTTTGTTTTATTTGTACTGCTAGACTGAGGAGTGTTTATGTTCACAGTGGCAGCTAAAACTGTATAAAATATTTCAAAAATTGGCTTCATAATTCGAGTCTAATAAAAAAAAATATTCACTGGATATTCTAAACTGAAAAAGTGCTACAAACCTGCTCTTTTGTTTCTTATGTCTAATTTTAAACAATCTAATGCAGACTATAGAATTTCAGTAGATGAATTTGATAAAGCAATTGTTCCAGGTTTTTTTTTTCTGTAATTGCTTAAGAGCCCACTTTGAAGACCCTCTTTCACGGCTTCTTGTTTGAATATATCTTCACCAGTCACAGTTTAACATTTTTTGTGCAAAATCCCACATTGGGAACTTTTCTGTGCATTTACTTAAATATGCAATAACTTAAAATACTGAGTACATAAGGACATGTACGCTGAAAGTATTTGTCTTGCATCCTCTGTCTGGTAGCATTTTGTTCTACAGATACTTGGCGCCATGTATAGAACCAAATCTACATGACAGATGATGCAAGAGAAGCACTAGAGTCTACTTACCTTCTTCCATCCCTTCTGTATGCCTCACCTAGTCTTATAAACCTAAATGCTACTCTTATAGCTAAGCGCTCCACCTGTTACAATAAGTTAGCCAGATTTATTGCCAGCCTTACACAAAGGACTCAGAATTGCAGAACCCTGAAGCAACTACACTGGCTTGAGATACCCAACATTTTAGCATCCTCAACTTAATACAGAACATAGAGTTATACATGCACCAGATAAAGGTCCATCACTAAAAGGAGCTGTGCATAACTGCTCTCCAAGTAAAGACCTTCACTTACCAATAAGCTGTTAGTAATCACAATAAAGTCTGATAACTAGCAGGTGACTCACTGTCCTCCCATTGTGCATCTCTGGAGCACCATCCTAAAATATATGAAACAGACCATGAAGCTTTCCACTTTCAAGCCCTTACTAAACAAATAGCTAAACCACATATGGTTGTGTAAGTGCTCCTCACCTGGGTAACTACATTTTCTTTTATTATCTTATACCTCCTTATCTCTTTATAACTTTTATCGTCATTCTAAGCAACAAACCTTTCTGTCACGCCTGCTTAATTTCCTTCCTACTTTAATCCCCACTTTACATTTCAGTTTCTTTCTGACCCTCCCACTTTATCCATCTCCTTCAAATATTTTCCACCACTCTCTTATAACCAAGTTTTGTGTCAGTAAGTACCCTAGTATTCATGTCCCCACTATCCTTGGCTCATTCAACTGTATAGTTCTAGCTTTAATTGCATTCTCCCTAGCGATAAATGTTTCACACTCCATACCTCAGACTTATTTATTCCTTACATCTATACTACAGCCCTCCATATCCATGTTTTGCAAGTCATATCTAATGTCTGCTTGTCACATAAATTGCATATGAACTGTTTGCGTACTAAATGTTTTATACCTGGAATTTATTATCATGTATAATGTCACTACCGAAGAAATACCTATTTTATCTTGTATTCTGTTATGAGAGAACAGTTCTCTACTTGTATCTAGATGTCTTAAGAACTATGTGTAATATATCATTGTAAAAAAAAGTTTTGTCATCAGTATCTTAAATGTATCTGCTGGAGCTTTTCTTCCCATGCTTCCACTGAAAACAGGCTTTGCCCAGTCGGACTTTTCTGGTAAATAAATAAAAGTATAACTGTTCTTTTCTTCTCATTTGGATATGACATTCTTTAGATTTCAACCTTGCTACCAATTGGTAAAGAACTTTATTTGTTGGCATAAATATTAGTAACAGAACAAACGTTCATGTGAATGCCATATTGGTAGCTCAAACGTGTAGCAGTAAATGCCAGAAATTTGACATAGCTGCATGAAGGGGAAGAAGGGTGAAATTGTTGGCATACTTCCCAAATAAGAAATTATCAGCTTCTGAAAGCTGTCAATGTGGAGACTGGTCAGAAGATCCTCCTTGCTACTTCATAGGTGTGTACTAGGCTAATGGCCCTGAAGCCTTTACAAGCCTAGCCCATAGGATTACCCTGGCATTGTGCCACAGGACCTAATTTCCCAGTCCCTCTGTCAAATAGAGCCACTGGAGTGATCCCCGGGATGAATTTTCTATTTCCCATCCACTCATCAAGATTTCTGTTGAAGAGGGCCAGTGAGGCGCTCCACTTTACATGTGTGGGGAAGTCTATTCCATAGCATGGGCAGTCTCCGGGTTATGAACCTGTTCCCTCCAGCTTGTTCTGTTGATTGTGTGGTGTGGAGGGATTGAGATTTCTTTAGATGTAGCATTTCTAACAGAGCTGGGTCAGACATGGCTTTGTAAGTCAAGCAGAGATTGCCTCTAAGGAGGCGATATGAGACAGAGAATAGTTGGAGTTTTTGAGTCTGTCCATATAAGACAAGTGTTTAAGGCCTAACATCCTCTTTGTGAGGTATTTTTGCAGCCTCTGGGCATTGTACTCGATGATTGGCCTAATGAGGGAAGAGTAGAGGAAGACAATGACCTCTTTCTTCCTGGATGCAAAACCCTTAGTAATGAGATGTGCCACATAGAACAAGTTGATTTGGGACAAAGGGGCGGACCTGTTGAGGAATATTTGGAGTACATTGAGTTAAAGTGGCAAATCAGACTGAATGCATACTCCCCTCCAGGTCTTAATGATAGAATTTCTATAGCACCACTTTTGAAACTTAAACAGTTATTTATGTTATGATTTATTTATATTGTCATTGGTATTTTTTGCCTTATAACATTCTTTACATGTGACACTATTGATTCAACATTTGGTTAGCTGACTTTTTGTGTACTTGCAAATAGGGGGAGTATTCACTACTACCTTACACTTTTTGTGATGTTTCTTAATTGAAAGGAAATGATGTGGGGTAATATTTTACTAATTGACTATGTGTATATTTAAGGAGTTATCAGCCAGCAATTCACTGTTCTGAAGAAGTCTGAGTATTGATGAAAGCGCGTAACTTGTTGTTTTATCATTTTTAAACTGTGACTTTGTACTTCATTTTGATCATTGGATTGAGTAAAGCATTTTTTCATTATTCGGACTCCGTCTCGTTGGATACCACCCTGCATCTGCTGTTCATTCTTGTGTAAAACTGATAAATGCAGTTGTGATGACCAGTTATCATCACTTGACATCAAAGTGTAGATGATGGCACCAGTGTGAAGGGTGGTTGGCACCAATTGGATATGATAAGCTGGCACCAGAGGAATTTTATTTCAAAATACATCCCTGTAACCCAGCAGATTACAATAAAGTAAGGAAATACACTTACAAGTCTGATTCAGGAGTCCGTTCAGAAAAGCAAACATTCCGCAAGAGCGTAACAGAATATACACTGCTGTCTTGATAGCAAGCTTCCAACATCTGCACCCAGAATGAACTGCACACTGGCCACCAACAGATCTGAGCACACCAGGATCCTTTTTCACCACTCATCCTGTGAACTACAATGTCTCCCTGTGTCCTTTATCCACAGTGCCTGCCTTTCAAACACACACACACACACACACACACACACACACACACACACACACACACACACACACACACACACACTTCCTAGGGAAGGCTGGATGAATTCTTCAATTCCACATAACTTTCTTCCATGCATGGTAGAACTGCTACCACCCTGGTTATGGCCATGGACCTCCAGCTCTCTGCTGCTCTTGATTCACCCAGATATGAAATCACAGTCATTAATGTTTTCACTGGTAGTAAGCTAAAGCTGTTTAGCTTAGTGAACGTGGGAGATGCAACTTGTTAACTGACTGTTAAATAATGACCTTTTTCTCAGGTAATGAATAGCAGTAATGCATATATAATAAAGACCCAACTGCAAGAGCTTAAAAGTAAATAAATGATCTATACTTAAACATTAAAGCAGACAATGCATTTGCAGTTAAATATGCAGAAGGCTTAGAAAGTGCACACTTGTAATCAAAACAACCTCAGTATTTGACAGGTAAATAGAGATCACTGGATGTGACTACTATTAAAAATACACAGGTAGACCCTTTCACAGATGTCACCAATTTCTTCCAAGCAAAGACAAGTGAGGACGAAGGCCAGTCTCAAATATGTATATATTTCTGTTCATTTCTGTTTCCCAGAGTCATTACATCATTTTTACTTCCAGAGAAAGATGGGTCTAGGTATATATATTGCGTCAGACTTCATTAGAAAAACATGCTATTCCACTTTTAGACACCCCCCCCCCACACACACACACACACACAGTGGAGTATTCCTCAGAACAAGGCAGTTACATCAGTTGTTTTAGTGTTTGGCTTTTCCACAGGAGAAGTAACTAAAGCAGCTGTTACATCTGTAGAGGACAAGGGCTTAATTACACCAGCCCAGAACAGTATAAATTACCAGTACACAAGTTCCTACAAAAACATCTTAACTGTCTGCATTTTAATATTGCTTTCCTCTATAGATTCATAGGTATGTAGTAGGCTAGCTGCATTTGCAGGTAATTTTAAGGCTAGACAGTTTCTCTTTTGGTGCTGGAATTAACCTATTCTGGTTGATGTTGGATTGGGTTTACTCATTCCGTAGCCAATTGTTTTATATTACCCCTTGTGAAAATAACTCGTATTGTACCACAGATAATTTGAGAGCACCCATGGGTATTGTCATTCTGGTAGTTCCCTGGGGAAGAGTACTGCCCAGAGAATGTGGTAATGCATTTTTTGGTATTTAGTTTCAGTCTACAGGTTTGGTACCATTATTTGTTTGGGACAACCCTTCCTGCAGGATGGCTGAATCATTTGGGAACTCAGTGACTACTCCTATCTTGCAGTCATCTGCAATCTTATTCAGCCAGACCACTTTGATACAGGTTTTTACTTCAGAGATGTAGATGCCAAATAGAAAAGGTCCCAGCACTGAACCCTGAGGACTGCACTGGTGATTAGTCTCTGTGCAGGTAGCTTCCCTTATTTTATCTTCCTCATACTGGCTGTGAGCCTGTTTACAATACAGCAGGTGATAAAGGGGGTGGTATTTCCTGTTATGCTTTTCTGCTGTGCTTGAATGGAGTTATGTCAAAAGCTTTGGCTAGCTGAGGTATATGATATGTACCATTTTACCATTATCCATTGCTTTGACCTGTTCATAAATATCCACAGGTTAAGTAATCCTGACCTGCCTTTGACAAATCCAAACTGAGATGGGTCCACTGTTTGGAGATTCCTTGTGTCCTTATTGATTAGTTTCACGATAAGTCTTTCGACAGCTTTGCATATGAGGCTGGTCTGACATAACGGGGACTGTAATTGCCTCAACTACTATGAAGTAAACTGAGTAGTAGTTTGTGACCTACAAATGCAGATGCACAAGGTTATATTTTATATTTCAAAAACTGAACCAATGCATTTCTCTTCCTTTCCTCACTTTTTACATTTACAAGAGAAAATTTCCCAAGTTTATACACATTTTCAGACCAAATGTGTCTTGCTACGAAGAAGTAAAAATGCATAGCATCTTTAAATCAGTTTTTGTTAGCTTGGTACTGCCCACACCACAACTGTCCCCTGTAAGAACATGAAGCAAGGCTTCTGGAGTCATCCTTCAAGAAATGAAGCTTGATGTAATGATGCATTCTTGTAAAACATTATCCCATTCCTTTTCTAGATGAGGCATTTGAATTGCCATTAGCAGTACCACATCTCTGTTGAATAGTCCTATTATAAGATTGCAAGGCTGGACTCCGTCTAACAAGCTTTCCTTACTGCCACTTGCTCTATGTAGCAATTTTAAAGGGTTGTTGCCTGTAACCATAGTGAATTTTCCACCATACAAGTAAGATTGCAACTTTTGCAAGACCCTGGCTATGCCTAGACAATCCTTCTCTATGGCTGCATAAGATTATTCCCTGGGTTGAAGTATGTGTCTCATTTCCCACTGAGGAAACCTGGCTAAGTACAGTCCCCACCCCACAGAAGTGTCTGTCTGTACAATGAATAATTAACTGTAATCAGGATTGACTAATACAAATGCTAACCTGTCCCTACCTGCAGCTGCCATGGCACCTCCCAGTAACCCTTAGTAGTTGGCTGTTTAGCTTCACCTGCTGTTCTAAGTCATGAACATGGAGGAAGCATCCGTGTTTGTGTGACTGTTCAGTTTCCTGTAGTTCAAAGAGAACCTAGTACTGCTAGTTCTCTTTTGCACCAGCACCTCTGTGAGGCCTATGGACTCCATTGTGTCTGCATCATGCTACACCAAGTAGATACACCCTGACTTAAAAGTAGGCCTATCCCCCAAATTCCTACAATACTACTGATGTGTCCTGGAAAAGGCAGAGTTAGCTGCAGGGGCATGGCTACCCCATCCACCAAGGTATTAGACCAACCAAGCCCCCCCCCCCCAAAGGTCCACCTCCAAGTCATCCTGTGGGTCTCCTGCAACTCACTGTAGATACTAAGTACCTGGACCTTTCTGTTATGATAAAGCTTTATCATATTAATGGGTTGGAATTTGTGCTTCTTCCCCTTGGTTGGCAACTCTGCCAAGTAATTAACATAACTCATCTTTTTCACAGTGGTGAAAGGGCCCCTCCCTGGCTGCCTGCTGCTTGTTTTTGTCTAACAAGAATGAATACCGTTTACTGCCCTGTAAAACACACCCTGGCTGTGGTATTCCTGTCATACCAGACTTTTTGTCACTGTTGCCTGTGTGAGGTGGTGCTTAAGCTATGCTTAATAAGCTGCATAAGCTTAATTTGAGAACATACTCCAAAACAAATTTCTTGTGGGACTTGCACTCACCCTTTCACTCATGAATTATATTTATTTTACATTTGTTTACCGGGAAAGACCAACTGGACCAGGTCCATTTACAGCCAAGGCCTGGGGAGAAAAGCTCCACATTTACTTAACAATCAGACAAAAACATCAGACAGAAATGTAAAACAGGCAAAGGGAATATCAACAATATATGAAGTAATAAAAAAAATATGGTTACCAAGGGAAATTTCATGCTAGAGATAAAGAAATTAGAGTTGTGGTACTGTAGCATATATACAAATAAGTATACTAGGAAGGAAAGGTATATGAAGAAGCAAAAAAAAAATGTTCATAAGATGTGATTTAAGTGAGTTTTTGAATAATGTGGTAGTGGATGCAGAAGTCAGAGAAGAGGGGAGGCTATTCCAGATTCTAGCAATGGTGTGGGAGAATAGAGCTTTCCCTGCATTATTGTTAGCCCTTGAGATACAGAGTAGTGATTTGTCAACAGAACGGAGAGGGTGATTTGCTTTGTAGTGAGTGAGAAGCTGATTTAGAGCTGGGGTTTATCAGGATGCTTCAGGATGTTATACGCAATGATTTGTTGGTGGTAACTGAGTAGCTGAGGAAGCCATTGTAGGTCCCTTAGAGCCTGACAGTGGTGGGTTCTGAAAGAGGAGTTGTTAGCAAACTTGGCAGTTTTATTATAGCATGAGTCAAGTTTTCTGGTTAGGGTAAGAATTGGTGCTGTATACATTAGTGTGGACAATAGGTGAGTTTTGGGCTAGGGTGATTCGTGACTGATCTGAGAGGAAATTTTTGTGTCTGTATAGTGTTCCCATTTTTTTGTGTACTTTTTTGATGGTTTGAGAAATATGGACATCATAGAGGAGGTTTTTGTCAATTTCTCCACCAAGGAGTTTAGCATGGGTTGAAAGAGAGATGGTAGTGCCATTTTTGAAAGTGATAGTAAAGGAAAGAAGGGTAGTTTTCGATTTATTGGGGATGAATAGGAGCAATTTATTCTTGTTGGGGTTTAGGATGAGTTAGATATCAGTAATCCATTTCTCCACAGAGGTAAAGGATTCCTAAGTGAGTTGTTGTAGAGTGGTGAGAGATGGGACAGAGCAGAGTTGAATCATCTGCATACTGGATGAGTGTGGCATGTTGGGTGGAGGTATGCAGATTGTTAGCAAAAAAAGCTGGGCCCAGTATTGAGCCTTGTGGCACTCCAGTGGTAGTAAGTAGTAAGGGAGATGGTGTGCCTTGGCATTGGATGGATTGCTGCCTGGCGATAGTTCTTGAACCAGGCCACAGTAGAGGGGAGAAAGGATAGGGAGGCTAGAGTATCTAGTATTAAGGAGTGTGAGACCAGATCAAAAGCTTTGGAGAGATCTAAGAATATAGCAGTTACAAAGCAATTGCCATTTCTGCGTTGGTTGACCAAATTGGTAAAAGAGAGAAGGGCAGTAGTTATACTGTGGTATGGCCGGAATCAGTGTTGTGTGGTGGAAAGAAGCTTGTGTGTGTTCAGGAACTGAATAATCTGAGAATTAATACATTTCTCAAGTAGCTTAGATAAGGGAGATAGTATGGCGATTGGGTGGTAATTTGAGAAGTCGAAAGAGTTGCCACCTTTATGAAGTGGAATGATATATGAAACTTTCCATAGATGAGGGATATAGGCTTCCTGTATTGAGCAGTTGGTAAAGTTAGAGACAGGATAAGATAAGGATTCAGCGGCTAGTTTTAGGAAGTTGGCAGGTATATTATCAGCTGCAAGGGTGGTAAGTTTCAATTTTAGGAGGAGTTTTTTTAACTGTAGAGGTGGGAACAGGAGAGAGGGCAAAGGAAGGAATGTTATCTGGACATTGGTTGTGGTATGCTTCTGGTTGTTTTTGGATAGTTGAGTCAATAATGTCAGAATAGATTTGGTGAAATGGTGATTCAATAGGGAGGCTATGCTTTTGCTGTTATCGGTGGAGCTAGGAGCTGGAGTGGTGGTTTTGCCTGGTTTTAGTAGGAAGTTGATAGTTTACCAAAATTTGTGAGGATTTTTTTTGAGTATTTGCTTATATTAATCTGTTCTTATTGTTTTGCTTTTGCCGAGGTGGCACAGTGCTTTGCACTGTTGCCTCACAACAACAGGTTTTCTGGTTGGATTCTCAGCTTGGGTTCCCTCTGTGTGGAATATGTAAGTTTTCCCTGTGTTCATGCAGGTTTTCTCCAAGTCCTCTGGAGAAACTCTTGGTAATCCAGCTCTTTTTCCTGATTAATCTGCCCAGAACCTCCTCCATTACTTCTCTCAGTATGACATCCACCGTAGTACTCCAACTTACTTCCTCATCAATATTTAGCTCAACTCGAGCCGTCATCTCCAGCAAGACAGGAGTTTCCAGACCTCCTTTCTCCAACTATGTAACAATATTCTCCTCTCTTAGAGAGTCTGTTTTTGATGTTTCAGTATATTCAAGCACTTTGCTGTGCTACTTTCTGCTTTCTTCCTCCATCCATCTTGGAATTACTCAAGCATTACTGGCAGCCCTTTGGTGACACCAGTGCTCAGAAAAGAGTAGAATTCCCAGTGCTCTATTAGCCTCACGGCCATCCTTAGTTTTTACACCACATCAACCAGTAGTAAACCTCTTAGTTCACTTTAATACTATTTACCGTCTGTGCTAAAATCTTTGTCATCCTTTTCCTTTTTTAATTTATTTATTCCCAGTTTTTATTTTTCTGTTCTTTATCTCAAGTCTCCCTCCAGTTGATATTTCATCGGGTTCTTCTTTTTCTTACTTTGTATCAATTTCTTCCTCTTATTCATCTTTACTTTGTAATGGCGTACGTTTGTTTTGCTTTTGTATCTGAACTCCTTTTCTTGAATTATTATGTCATTTCTATATGATTTTACTGTTTGTGTTTTTTGTCATTGTTTATATTCCCAGCATCAGGTTTTTTCTTTTTCTATAATATTATCTTCTACATTTCTTTCTTTTATGTTTTATTCTTCTGCTACCTTTTTTCTGGCCAGTATGGGATGGCTATACCAGAAGTGGCTTACCTCCTTACATTTTCTACGCAGTGGGTTACAGCTGTTTGCAGAATGCCTCCTCTTCCCACATCTTTTTTCGGGGCATTCTTGTACTAAATGATTTTCATCACCACAAAAATGTTTTTTGTTGATCTCATTATCTAACAAAACCTATTTTCCTATTTGGCAACGCAGTATTTGCAATATGCTGAATTTTTTTTTTTTTTTTTGAGTGTTTTTGTGTTGTGTTATCAGTTTTTATCAATTTTTGAGTACGGGGTGACAGCCAGGTTTCCAATGGCTTTCTTGCCCGGTGATTTAACTATTTTATTACAGCAGCTCTTTACTTATATCCCCAATGATGGGAATGGAGTAAATATTAACAAAAGTCCAATAAATTCTGTGCAAATTTCTGGTGGGGGCAATGTGGTAGATATTTTTGACAATGAGAATGCTAGTTCTGGTGATGTGAGGAGACGTTTAAATGTTAACTGAGAGGATTTAGAGCCTATTGACATTTCAAGGTGGTTGCATTTACACAAGTTAGTTTCTACATGTGGTGTGGTTAAATCAATCGACAGGGGTTCTTTGGATTCTTTGGATACTCAAAGAAGTTTGAAAGTCTCTTAAGGAGATACAGGAGTTTACAGATGGACAGTATATATACATCTTCGGAAGTGTATCTGTTTAAATCAGGTCCCTAGAGATTTAAAGTTCTGGAAGTTTCTGACAGGAAGGGAAGTGGGCTCACAGATGCATCAGGAATTATTGGGACTGTTTCATAAAACCAGTTTGGATCTTTTAAGGATTATTATTCATCAGAATGACTGTAAGTTGTTTTAAGCTAGATACTGAAATTAAAGTTTTAAATGCAAGCTTTGTTAATGATTTAACTTTTAGCTCTCACCAATTTAGGTATTTGATTTATAAATTGAATCCCTCTCATCAATTTAGATATTTGATTTATAAATTGAATCCCCAAATGATGTGGATATTCTGCAAAAGGGCCTTACAGAAACAAATGCTTGGTGCCAGAGCCTTTGGCTCAAGCTCATTGCCAAGAAATGTATAGTTATCCCCTTTGGGAAAAAACGTACCTGTGAATTACCACATAGGTGGCAGTACACTAAACACCAAACGTGTGATAAGAGACTTAGGGACACAGGTGGACAGTGGTCTCACCTTCAGTAACCACATTGCCACAACTGTCAGGAAATCCTTTTATGTGGCACACCTCATCACGAAGGGCTTTTCATCCAGAAAAAAGGAGGTCATTGTCCCACTGTAGTCATCCCTCAGACCCATTATAGAATACAATGCCCTGTTTGGTATGTACCTCTCAAGACATCTGCAACAACTGGAATGGCCGCAGAAATACCTCACTAAAAGAATCACAGGCCTAAAGCAGATGCCCTATGCTGACTGTCTAAAAAAAATTCCAGCTATACTCTGTCGCATATTGTCTACTTAGAGGCGATCTCTGCTTAACATACAAGGCCATGTCAAACCCAGAGCTGTTTGACATGCTATACGTAAAGAAATCCTAATCCCTAAGAGCCACACTCTCCAGGGATCTAAACCTTGTCATCACAATGAACAAAACATGCAGGAGGGATAGGTTCCTGACCCAGACTCTTGCATAGACTGCCCATACATGTCAAGCAGAGCGCCTCTTTGGCCCTTTTCAAAAGGAACCTTGATGAATGGATGGGAGCTAGGAAATTCACCCTGGGGATCACGTCAGTCGCCCTGCTAGACAGGGGTCCAAGGAAGTAAATATTGTGGGAAAAATAGCCAGGGAATAGCCTAGTACCACCCTATGAACAGTCAAGACAGGAAGTCATGTAAGTTGGTTAGAGATGCAAAAGAGTGTTTTGAGAAATGTGCTTGTCCACTCCCTAATGGTTTTAGTGCAAGAACTGTTAGTAAGGACTTTAATACTAAAGTGACGGGGCGATGTTAAAATTATATCTGAAGCATTAGGGGCTGATATTGAAAATAATAGAAATGAACCCCATTATATTAATGATGATATTTTAGAGTAGCCACACTTGAGGTGTTTGGAGAGGTTAGCCGGATGCAGGGAGCAGAACCAAGGGCTTCAAAATCAGATGCAATACACGTGGAGACCTGGGAGGAAAGGCAGATGCAAAAGGAGGAATTGGGCAAACAACCAAAGGGACAACTGACCAATTTAGTCTGGACATTAATATTCAGTTTTAGTGGTATTTCACTGATCCCTGAACATTATTCTTTGTTGAGGAAGGGGTTGACATTTGTCCCCCCATTCAAGTTGGTCATTGCAAAAGTGCTGGTGAACTTAAAATTATATTTGATGTAGTTAAATCTTCGAGTGTTTTTTTTGGTGATAAGGAACAATTACAGCATAAAAGTACAATGAAGGGAAAAAAGTACTTTTATTCCCCCTTCCCACTCTATGGTGTCTATGTTCGAGCAAATTTGTGAACACAGTTTTAGGAACTGCATCAACAAAAGTTATTTTGTGGACAATTTAAATGAGAGCGAGAGAGAGAGAGGTTTTACAAGATTTGATAAAGAACAGAAACATTATAGCTGTAAAACCAGATTAGGGAGGGTTGTTATGAATCAACTAGATTATGTTTCTAAAATGTTTGATATTCTTAACGATGATGACACTTATGAGAGGACATCTAAAAATCAGAGGTTCCTTATAAAAAGAATACAAGGCATAACAAACCTGCCTTATGCAGAGCACCTTAAAGCCCTTTCCCTTTGGTCACTGTCCTACAGATTGCTGAGGGGTGATCTGTGCCTGGCTTACAAGGCATCCGCAAACCTCACACTTGATTCTCCTGCATGTTCAGAAGTCAAAGAGTACCAGAAATATAAAGTCTAGGGGCCTGAAATTTTGTCTGTGACTTAAAACATGCTGGAGAGGCAGATGTGTCCCAGAGACTGCCCCTCCTGTGGAGCAGGCTTTCCCATTCATGTTTAGCTGAGTTCGTCTATTACCCAGTTTAAGCGCAACCTAGACAAGTGGATGGGGAATAAGACATTTGCACTGGTCCTGGCACCCATGTCCCTTGTGCTTATAAGTACTTGGACCTCGATGTTCTATTTGGATACAGGACATCATTATTTTTTAGGGGAAACTTAGGCTTAGAAAGCCCCCACCCTTGGCTGTTGTCCTACCAGCAGTCTATGAAGTTTAACTCTATGAAGTTTAACAAAGCACAAGAGATTGCAAATTAATATTTAGACAAGAAAAGGAAGTTTAGAGAGACATGACCCAGATAAGCAGAGGTCTGTTAACAACTCAAATTTTGGAAGAGCAGGGCAGGAGAGGATAGAAGTGTGGTACTAACATTGGCCTGCCTATCTTGGTGGGAGGGAGGTTTCTGTGGTCAGTTACTTGCATGACACCTACAGTGAGAACTTGCTGTTGCACCCATGGAATTTTCACCCTTCAAACACACACTCCCATTGTACAAGTGCAAGAACCGGGAAGTTAACATGTGAACGATTATATCCAGTGGTAGGCAGCAGGCAGTATAAATCTGAGAGCTAGTCTTTGGAAGGGGGGTCTCCAAGGGGATGGGTAGGCTGATTCACAGGGCCAGCAAGATTGTCTACTCCATGCCACATTACTCTGACTGTTTGGGAGGGGTAAACATTTTTAGATTGTGTATGTTTATATTTACAACAGTTAAATATATTGTTTCATGTCTGTTGCCAACTAATGTAAATCCTTTAGTGTTACGTGAACCATATGTTTGTGTTAGAAAACCAATGCAGTAAGAGGAGTTGTGGTACCCTGGTAGTCCGTGTAAGTATTTTGTGAAATTACCAGAGTTTATCATATTGCAGTAGGAAATACTTTCTCTTTTGCCATGCTCTAAGTGTTCAATTTATTTTTCAATATCTTTTTGCAGGGAAGTTTGGACAGACAACTCCACCCCTTGTTGACTTCCTCAAAGATATACTAAGAAGATATCCAGAGGGAGGACAAATTCTTAAGGTAAAGAGCTAAAATGAAAATATTATGTGAGTAGGTCATTTTGATGAAAAAAATGCAAGAAATGTTCAACCCACACTTGGAATTTATAAATAGCAGTGCAACATTATGATGTACTCTACATTTTGGATGTGCTGTATCCAAGATTAGATTTCACTCTTAAGATACATTTAGTGATTCTGCAGTAACTATCCATGTGGGCAGTTTGGTAGTTTTCTTAAGAGTGGAGGATTGCTCATACCACTCACTTGGAACAACATTTAAAGGCATGTAGACAAAACGACATCTGCTCCATTAAGGACAGAGTGAGAGGACAAGTAAATGTTAGTGCAGCTTAAGGTATTACTGGGAAAAAAAATGTTTATTTGTAGGGATTGCCAAACATGCTTTCTGTGTATTTTAGCACAGTCTGTTGTGTACTGCTTCTGTTACGATAATGAAGTACATTGCACAGAACAGTTTACAAACTTGATTAAACGTTAATACTTGGTCTGTTTCAAATCTGGATTGTTTTTAAATAGAAAGTAGTGAGATCAAGTGTTTATTTTCTGATGGAGGCACATAATGGCACTGTTTACATTTTTTAATTGGGGAGAAGCAGACTGAGTACAAAACCAGATTTTGGTTTGCATCTATGGAGTGACCCTTAAAAGAGCAGGTAAAAGGCTGCAGTGTTAAAGGTCATCAGTGTGTTCAACTCAGTAAATTCCAAGTGTCCAAATAAAATATGCCAGCCTAGTTGCTTAGAATACAAAACTGTGACCAGCTGTTTGCACTGGCATGGACTTAATAAGAACCTTTGTTCCTTCCTTTCATAAATTTGGAGAGGAATGCATGTGCTGCTACCCATTTACAAGAAAATGATTAAATGATGCCAGCTGAATTTATTGATAACAGAGGGGGCAGGCAAGCAGGCAAAATGTTAAAGAACATCTGAATGATGTTGAAACACTAGTTTTCTGTTCTTGCTTTCTTCTGTTGGTATTGAGGATGGTCCTTGCCAGCTGTTTGCACCCTGACATCATTCATGTGAAAAATTTCATACTATGTCATACAGAGGAAACAATCAATCTGACATGTACCTCTCCACCAGGATTACTGTTGAAAACCCAGAGTGGCATTTCAACAAGCTGGCCTCTGTGATGCCAGTGATAGGTGTATGGGAAAAAGCCTGGATCAATGGAAGTGTGACTTGGGAGGTTAAGATAGAGTAGATTCTCATCTGCTGTCCTGTTCTAGATCAGGGGATTCAGGGAGCAGCTCTGTCTATGTAACACATGATGTAATTAGGGACCTAGTAGGAACAGGCCACTACACAGAGAGTGTGATAGATGCCCTATTCATGGTATGCAGAAGTACGTGGAACATATGGTTAGTATTACTGAATGTCACACTTCTCATTTTCAGGAGCAGTGACCAGCTGTTTGCAAAGATCTTATCTACTGATCGCCTCACTTGCTTTCTACCATTATTCACGTCCCCATTTTCGATTAACAGTAGCCAAAGACCCTACTTCATAAAACAACAAGTACCTGCCTAATAAAGGGATATAGCTGGGTTGAGCTGGCAAGGCATAACATGAGTATTTAGTTATAAGGGTAGGGTCTGGGGATACCTAAGGAGCCATAGAGTTTAGGGAGGGGACTAGAGGAAGATAATTAAAAACTAGATATTGTGCAGTGGAAGAGACCAGATGGCTTAGTGATTAAGGTCTTCGCCTCCAATGCACAAGGTACAAGGTTCGATCCTGACATCCGACTAATACCTGTTTGGAGTTTGCATGTTCTCTCTGTGTCTCTGTGGGGTTTCTCCCATGTCCGAAAAACATGCTGAGTGTTTCCATCTCAAACTCACCAATGAATGGAGCTGTGGGCAGCAGCCCAGACTCTACATGGTGCCCAATGGGGGGAAGACTTGTAAAAAGACCAACCGCTTTGGGCATCTATTGTGGTGCACAGTATCCTCAAGATAGGAGAACACGGATCACAAACTGCGTGCCGTGGCAGGGCTAGCCACTCGACGGCGTAAAATATGGCTGTAGGTGATTCGGTCATGTTGACTGTTGCCAAAAAAAAAATGGGCATGGGTAGTTACCGGTGATAAGTGGGTTGAGGACCCGGCCTACTCTCTAACCCACGCCAGGGACCTATGCTAACGGTGGGAGGGGTATATGTGCCCCTATTGGCCAGTGTGTGCCCGCCATAAAAGCCCAGCATCCCTGGGTCAATAGGCTACTGGCTGGCTGGTGTCTAGTTGCCCAGCCTGGGTTACCTGGGATAGCTCTGTTGAGTGAAAGTTGGACATAAAACCAACCAACCTGCCAAACATGAACTGAGAATTGCTACGCTTAATGTAAGTTCACTGACAGGACGCAGCTTAGAAGTGGATGACATGATGATACGGAGGAGGCTGGGCATCCTATGTATCCAAGAGACGAGATGGAAGGGCAGTGCAACAAAGCCACTTGGCTTGGGATCCAGACTCTGCTACTCAGGTGGTGGACAGGCTAGAAATGGTGTAGGAATTGTGGTGAGACAGAGGCTTCAGAAGTCAGTGAGGGATATCATCACAATTAATGACAGATTCATGGCAATCAGACTCCAGTGTAATGATAGGACAGAGTTTATAATCTCAGCCTATGCCCCACAGCAGGGTTGTGATAGTGAGGAAAAGAGTGCATTCAGACAGCAGTTGCAGGACCTACTAAATAAAGCAGGACAACATGAATTGGTGTTGATAATGGGTGACTTAAATGCACATATCGGGACAGACAAAACAGGATATGAGGACTGCCTGGGTCCACATGAGTGGAGCAATAGGAATAAAGAAGGAGAAGCCATTCTAGACTTCTGTCTGGCAAATGGCTTGATAGTAGCCAACACATGGTTCAGAAAGAGAGACAGTCACAAGATCACATACAAGAGTAGCCAACATGCAACTCAGGTAGACTTCCTCCTAGTAAGGAAAAGGCACTGGGGTAGAATGATTGCAAAGTCATCCCCAGTGAAACAGTCGGTTCACAGCATAAACCAGTAGTTGCCACAGTCAGCTGCAAGCAGTGGTCAGAGAAGGCTCTAAGGTCAACAGAGACCAGGCTGAAGACCTGGAAGTTGACTGGAGAGAAAGTACAGCAGTTCAAGGAATTACTCAGGGCTCTAGCACCCCAAGAAGAGGAGGAAATAGGCGGAGTTGAAGAAGAGTGGCAGCGCCTAAAAACAGCATGTGTTAGGACTACAGAAAAGATATGTGGCTGAGCCAGGTATGGAAATAAGGTACATAAGGAAAGCTGGTGGTGGAATGCAGAAGTTCAGGAAGTAATCAAAAGAAAGGAGTGCAGGAAGAAGTGGGAGATTGAAAAGACTGACCAAGCTAGGAAGGACTACTGGTTGGCTAACAAAGAAACTAAGAAAGAAGTTGCAATAGCAAAGAATAGGGCATCAGAGGCACTCTATCAGCTTCTGGAAAGTGACTCAGTAAGGGGCACAAAGAAACTATACCAGGTGCAAGGCAAAGACAGAAAGATAAAGAAGATAGTCAGACATAAGGGATTCCAGCAACAACCTGCTTACCAGCCCACAGGACATCAAAGGCAGATGGAAGGAGTATTTCCAGCAGCTTCTGAATGAAGAAAACCCCACAGAAGCGGTACTGCCCCAGAAACAGCTTACAATGAGAGTAGAAGAGGAGCCCAGCTTAGAAGAAGTAAGAGCAGCACTAAGGAAAATGAAGTCAGGGGAAGCAGCAGGCTCAGATGAGGTCACAGCAGATATGATAAAGATGCTGGGTGAGCTAGGGGAGAAATGGCTCCTGAGGGTACTAATTGCAGTGTGGAGAGAAAGGCGTATCCCAGATGACTGGAGAATAAGCATACTCGTGCCAGTGTACAAGAACAAAGGGGACATCCACAACTGTGGACAAGTACAGAGGCATCAAACTCCTAATACATTGCATGAAAGTTCTGGAGAGGGTGATTGATAAACGGATACGCAGAATAGTAGAATGTAAGATGGGAGATGAACAGTTCGGATTCAGATCAGGATGCAGCACAATTGACCCGATGTTTGCATTGAGACAGATACTTGAGAAGAAACTAGAGAAGAGGAGAGAGTCAAACTGGGCTTTCCTAGACTTGGAGAAAGCATATGACAAGGTCCAAGAAAGCTGATCTGAGCAGTACTGCGGTGGTTTGAAGTCCCAGAAACATTGGTAGAATTAGTACAGACTATGTACAAGGACCCAGTGACTCAAGTACGAACAGTGTTTGGCCTCACTGAGGGGTTCCCAGTGGGAGTGGGTGTACACCAGGGCTGAGCCCACAGCTGTTCATACTGGTAATGGACTACATCAGCAAACAGGTTGGAGGGGTCAGAGCAACAAAGCTGCTGTATGCAGATGATGTGGCAGTACAGGCAGACTCTGAGCTAGAACTTCAGCAAAGGATAGGAGAATGGAATGCAAATCTGAAGGCACATGGGATGAAACTAAGCACAGATAAGACGGTGGTAATGGCAGCAGATTGGGGAAATCAGAAGAAGCTGAGAATAGAGATAGATGGGAAGATAGTGAAACAGGTAAACATCTTCAAGTATCTGGGAGGGGTGGTTGAGGAGAAGGGTAGTCTGAGTGAAGAGGTCAAAGCTAGAATCAGAGGGGCTGCAGCCAACTGGCATAGAGTATCAGGTGTAGTCTATGACAGAAGAATGCCAAAGAAGCTGAAAAGTAAGGTGTACAAGACAGTGGTGCGACCAGTACTACTGTATGGTACAGAAACCTGGGCAATAAAGGCAGAACAGTTGAAGAAGCTAGAGGGGATGGAAATGAAGTGCCTGAGAAAGGTGGTAGGATGCACACTGCGAGACAGGCGAAGAAATGAGGACATAAGAGCAGAAGCCAAAGTAGCTCCAATTGCAGAAAAGATCAAAGAGAACAGATTACGATGGTATGGGTACATGTGTAGAAAAGCAGAAGACAATCTGGTGAGGGAGATTTGGGACAGACAGGAAGAAGGTAAGAGGAAGCGAGGGCATCCAGCAAAGAGGAGGATGGATTGTGTGAAAGAAGATCTGCGACAGTCAGGCATGAGTGTTGAAGAAGGCAGGAGAGTGGCACTGAATCGAGAGAGTTGGCGACAGTTAATACGATACCCCGACCCCATGTAAATGTGAAAAAGGGGGATGATGATGATGAATGATGATTGTGCTGTGGAGTAGTCCAAGCTGCATTTTACCTCTTTAATCCATTTATTGCTGACCATTTCCTGTATGTTTAGACCATTAATTCTGACAATTTTGAATATTATTTTTTGCTTCTGTACTTATAAAGGTACATTTCTCCAAAGTTTTATGACATATTCTTGTCAAATTTTGAAAGAACAATATTCAGATATACTGTTGTACAGTTTTATTAGAATGGGCATCTATCATTCAAAGGTAATTTATTTGCATTTCTTTACCAGTATAGTACACTGGGGCATAATGACCCTGTTTTCAGTGGAGGCCCGGGGAGAAAAGCTCCATAAGCAAATTAACATACAGAGCACATATTTGTACATTTCACTGTAAAGCTATACAGTGCAAAACAGAATACTTTACATTCCGTTCTTAGATTAGTAAGCAACAATATTTGTTTTACATGAGCTACGGTGGTGCATACAGTGAGCAAGGCAGAATCCTGGTCATTTATTAGTTTACAGCATGAAAGGATACAGAGATTTGTATTATAATAACAGAACAAGATAGAGTTAGGATAGTTGGGTTAGTCATGCTGAAGTAATAGTGTGAATAATTGATACTTATCAAGTCTTTAGACTAAAATGTAGGTAAGCACATATAGTAGTTGGTAACATTCCTGTAGTTATAGGTAAATTATAAGGAGAAGGAGTTATAGCAAAGTAGAAGATAGGGGAGGGATGGGATAGTGTCAGCTTTTGACACAATTCCCCAACCCTGGCATAGTAGCAAAACTAAATAAACTGGGAGTAAACCCTATGTCACCTACTTGATTAACAACTGCCTCACATATAGGACACAGGAAATCAAAATAGGGGAAGCTACCTCCACAGAGAGACCAGTCACTATTGGAGCCCCTCTGGGTTCTGTGCTGTAACCTCTCATGTTTGGCATCTATTTCTGAATTAAAAAACAATACTAAAAGTTTCTGGCTGACTAAATCAAGAGCAGTCATTGAATCCTCAAACGACTTCGCCGTCCTGCAAGAAAGTGGGCCTATATTACAACTTTCGAACTAACATAAGTTTGAACGTTGTAATATCAAACCAATAATAATGAAAACACAGAACAGCGATTTTTTTTTTTTCCCCCACAAGGAAAAAAATCGCAGTTCCATGACGAAATAAATAAATAAATAAACCTTAAACTTGCACTAAAGTGGGGGGGCTGTGCCCCCTGCACCCCCCTACTCAAATATACCAACTCCAAGATTGCACCACAGTGGAGGAAATAAAGCCTCGAAAATGGCCGACTGGATTTTGGATTTCGGACATTTGGGTTTGATATTAAAACGTTTAAACTTATACAAGTTCGACGTAATATAGACCCCAAGAAAGTTTGTCCCAAATAAATAACTGGTGCCAAAATTGTAGACTAAAACTAAATGCTAAAAAATGCATTATCCTATCCTTTGAGAAGCCACCTTCCCCAGGGAATAACCACATTGACAATCCTCCCCTAGGTACTGACTCAGGTGGCCAGGATTTGGCAGGTTATATGACAGTGACCTAACCTTCGACCAACGTCTCCATTCTCGTAAGATAGTCCTCCTAGACTGCACAGCTTGTAAACAAAGCGATTGTGTCTATATCTAGGAATGTCTTTGTCCTCCTTTACTCTGCCCTCATTAGGCCAGTCATTGGGTATAATACCCCTTTTGGCCTGTATCTGTCCAGACACATGCAACAACTGGAACACCTACAAAGATACCTTACTAAAAAGATGCAAGGCCTAAATAATATATTCTACATGGACAAACTCAAAACCCTGTCACTATACTGGGTGTCTTACAGACTGTGAAGAGCTGACCTGTGTCTGGCATACGAGGCATCTTCCACCCCATTACTGATTAATTTACTGCACATCAGCAAGTCAGATGGCATGAGAAATACTTGGTTTAGGGATCTAAACCTCTTCTGCAACATCAAGAGAACAGTGTAGAGCAGGGGTGCCCAACCTTTTGGCTTGCCGGGGCCGCATTGAGTGAACAGAAATTGTCTTGGGGACGTATATAAAATATATCATATAGTTAACTCGTTCGCTACAGCGGGCGACCAAAGTCGACCTCCTGGCTGTATTGTAGGTGCATTCTAACAATGAATGAATGTAATAAATGCCTAATATTTACCTTAAAATTCTCATTCTAATTCTAATTTTCTAATCTAACAGTTAACTCTAACGTCTTAGTTAATACATATACATCTTTTTTACAAATACACAGATATTCACTACAGCACTAGCATTTCTCACTGGGAAAACCACTCCAGCAGTCTAACTACGTAAAATGTCAACATTAGCAGTCCTACAGTACTATAATCCACAAAAATAAGTCAACAAATTTGCAATAAAGTAAAGAATTCAGATTATTGACTTAATAAAACAATTCTGGACAAGCTACAAGAGGGTCTCACCCAAACAAATGACTGGTGCTAGAAACTTGGCCTCAAGCTAAATGCCACAAAATGCATCATCATCCCCTTTGGGGAGAGTGATGTCCCCACAAATTATCACATTATTAACAATGTTGTAAGCACACAATCAGTTGTGAGGGGCTTGGGCACCCAGGTTGATAAAAACCTGAATTTTGACCACCATGTTGTCTCCGTTGTATGGAAAGCTTTTAACCTGGCTCACCTCATTAGTAAGGGTATCTCATCCAGAGACAAGAAGGTCATAACATCCCTGTATTCTTCCTTTATAAGAGCCATTATTGAGTGCAACACCCCTTTTGGCATGTACCTCAGCAAAACACCCTGCCAAAAGAAAGACAACAGCCATTTCTGACAAACAAATGTCAAAGGACTAAGTTCACTTAATTATCCAAGCAGACTAAAAAGCTTCTTGCTTTCCTCTCTCTCTCACTGGCCCCTATAAATTTCATCACTGACTTGCTTTCCAGGCTAAGAAAGATCCTGCCTTAAGAGACTTCCTCCACCTCAGAAATATTGATTATACTAAAAACGCTCACCACAAAGATCACAGCCTTCACTGCAACATAAACAAGCCACTCTATGGACAGGTTCTTGACACAAAAACTTCAACTTCTGTAAAAAGCTCCTCTCATTATCAAACAATCTAGTTCAGCAGCATGACAACTGGGTGGATAGCCATAAATGTACTCCTTGATTAGGTAGCATTGCCTTCATAAAACTGGATGGAAAATCTACATACTAAACTTTCCTAGCTGGGTGGCTAAGATCTAATATTGGTTATTAAAGTCTACTTGCCCAAGAAGAGGGGCCTATTTAACTAAGAATTCCATTTGCAAAAATATATTCAGTATACATATTAAATCTCTCTCTTACACACACACACACACACACACACACACACAGAGGCCCTACTTGTAAAATAGGCAACCTCAGTAATCACATGACACACACTCACTGAATGAAATTGTCTGGTGGTCAAAATATCTGAACAAAAATCATAATAGAGATGGATTCATCCATGCAATTTCCTATCACCAAAAGGACCACCAATAAATCAACAAACAACTGCTCAGCAAAAAGTAAATCAATAAGAAATCCATAAACTCTCGAAGATCATACTACATACTGGAGTAAACGTATAACTTCCCTCCAATCTAAAGCCATTTAACATTCAGACATTTTAATTTGTGCAGAAGTTATTCACAGACTTGACAGTTTACTGAGCTGTCATATTAGTGCACTCTGCTTACTTCTGAACCAATGAAGCATACCTGTCAATTCCAAAAGAATTAAAGTAGCTTAAGAAGGTTATTTGCAAGGTTACATGGCAGTTTATATTGGAAATAAGCAGAGATATTAAAAAGGCTCTGTTTCTCGTAATTATGCTGAAAATGTCTTCCAAGGTAAATACGACCTTCTGATTTAGTATGGAACCATACCTCTCAACCTTAGAGCAAGAAATACGGACAAAGCGAAAAATAAAAGTGGGACACAGACCCCAAAATAGTTATGCATCACAGACACCATTGAAACAACTGTAGCTGGAAACATTATACATCACTTGCAGTCTTTCTATCCCATCATTGTCAGTTAAGCATTATATGGCTCATTCAATCCTGCTAACAAGCCTTCAAGGAATGAAAATATACAAAATCAGCAACCTTTTCATATCCCATTAATTAGGTGTTCTTAATACATTCCAATTAATACATTCCTAATTACTACAAATTTCACACCCAAGGTTAAAGGTGTACCTCCCCCCCCATAAGTGAAAGAAAGAAATTATCCAGTGTGACATACAGAAGCACTCCAAAAATACCATGCACAGTTATACCATACACTATTCATAAATTAATTACACAACTATTAAACATTAGTTAATAACAATTTTATAATAAATTTATTCTACTTAACTACACCTAGCCTATTTTGCAGTTTCCCCCTTGATATAATATTAACATTACTCTTACCATTTTTATACAACTACCTATATACACTCTAACAAACCCCTATTTTTTAATACACAAACTTTATATATAATTTCCTTAAACCTCCTAATTAACTTCTGAATTTAACCCGTGTGGAGTAAAGTTCCCAAGTTCACAATAATTTTTGTTTCCAACTTCAACAGCCTACGTCTGAATTCTTCTCCCCCCCCCCATATTCTGACATCCAAAGGGTTGAGATAGAATACTGAAGAAAAAGCTGACCCTTTCAAAGGCAATGGCTGCAAATCCATACACAAGTCCCTCTTCAGCAAGAACATCCACACACTGATTCTTCGCTACAAAATAAAGGCGTGAACACATTCTTTTTTGATGCAAAAAAATCAAAACTAGTAGAGTGCTTTGGTGCATGCAGACACCAACATTAGAATTACAGGCCACGGGCGTGAAAAACACACAACAAAAAAAGTGTTTTGGGGCATGCATACATCGATGTTGCAGTCAGAGGTCGGGGGCCGCATGGAATAGCTCTGAGGGCCACGGGTTGGACATGTGGTTTAGAGGGACAGGTATGTTTCTCAGAGGATGCCACTGCTCTGGAATAGACTAGTCATCGATGTGAAACAAGCGCATCCCTGTGTATATTCAAATGCAGCTTGGATCTATAGATAGACAGTAGGAGATTTATCCCAGGACTGCACCCTTTCGTACTAAAGGACAAGGGTAGCTCCTGAATGTTTTATCTCATGCACGGGTCCCCTCAAACTGACTATGGTATGAAGCCAGTTATTCTCACTAGGGTAGTGCCTAATTATCAACTAAGGGCTGGGTAAGGCCAGTCTAATACCAAACTGTAAAGGTTAATTCAAGGACCAAAAGGAGAGCTGGCTAGGCTCAAAATGACTCACTGGGGCAGTGTGCCTTTCTGCTTAGCTATGACCCTATGAATGTTTAAAAAAATCATTTAAATTTTTCAGTGTCAGTGAACTTGCATAGTGCTGTAAAACCTTTTCAGAGGCCAGTATTCTCTGTTCCTTGTTCGGACTAGTATATGACACACAGATGAAATTGCTCCCAAATCGAATTTCTGTTCAAGTTATTTAATAAAGTATGTAAGTAACATTTGGAAAATTTTGCCTAAAGTTCCATTATTCATTAAAAATATATAAATGCTTGACATATTTAGCTCCATGTCCCATTCTCCAGTACACATTTGCTAAACTGTTTAACCTATTTTTGTATGGTTCTTGGCAAGCGTCTCTTTTGTGTTGAACTCTAGTTGATTGTAGTACCTTAGGCATACTTGACATATTTCCATAAAATTATTTTTTTCTCATTTTTAAAGGAGGAGTTTATTAAAACATTGTAATTGTTAAATCTGAATCTTTCCACATAATTTTCTAAAACATAAGCTTTCGTGGAAAGACAGGGTCAACCTTACTCCATTTTCTGATATTTGAGTAGTCCCCATGTTTCTAATCCCTGTTTAAATCATTAATATTTAATGATAAGTGTTGGGTATAACTTATAATGCATATATATTGCAAATAATTTGTAGCTTTGGTAGTGTGTAATAATTAACATAAGCTTATTCATACATCTACGTACTTGATTATAAATTGCGTCAAAAGTCAATATTTTATCATTTGAAAATTCAATATAAAGTTCATTCATGAAACAGCAGCTTGCCTTTCATTATAACACAGTTCTTGGTTAAAGAATCTTTAATAGAAAGATAAATGGCAATAAGATATAAAATGTTGTTATTCATATCTGATGACTGGCAAGGCAATAGTAGTTGGTTCTGAAGTTAATATGTAATTAATAGGCTTGCATTCCATGTTACCATTGAGGATCCTAACCCACAGTCCTAGTTGCCCCAAGCACTGTCTGGGTAAGTGACTTGCTCAAGGTCACACAGCAGGCAAATAGACTACCATTCTACTGCCATCTTGTACTCCTCATCATCCATGGCTTTGCTTCTTATGTTGTATGCCCAAAACAATGGGAGAAGTTAGACTTCACAGTCATACAAGAAAAGGACAATTTATATTTTATATTTTCATACTCTTATTTTCCTTTTTTTTTCATCATGCATTACGTACATACCTTCAACATTCATTTGATTCTTCATATTGATCACTCCTGGAGTCGCCCTAGCTATATGGGTTATATCCTGCCAAGAATGTAACAGCCAGCCAGCTTCCAGAATTTCAGGACACCTTCCACATGCCTAAACTGTCAAGCAGCTTGAGCTGAGCTGACTAAAAAATTTGGGTGCAAAGCCCTTCAGAGCTTTACTGCTGCCGAAGAGTGCACTCATTTGAGGCTTTTGAGGATCCACTGTCAGCTTGAGCTCTCCTTTGCTGGGCGAATATGCTCAGTTTTCTTAATTTTGATGTTTTATTACTTTCCTCTTTGGGAATGTTATTTTAAAGCCAAGAGTGTTGTGCTTTAATGGACTGCCTCAAGACTGTAACGTTCTTAACAGAGCACTTGTTTTTTCTGTCAGTGTAAAAATAGTACAAAAGTAACGGAAAATATTTTTTTCTGTAGAGATGGTGTTTATTTTTCCTTTGTGGGGCTGGCTTAATATTTTAATGTGCTTCCTACTGTGGTATTTCTGTTAAAGTAACTTTTATGGACTGGTAGTGTTTACTGGTAATTGGCGTTTGTCTTCCTCAGGAAAAAGGCAGCATTTATGACTGGAACAGACTACCAGTCTGGAAGCTTGGAAGGGTGCATGGAAGGTGCCCTCATTTGGAATGTGGCTGGCTGTTGCATCGGCAGGATATAACTCGCATAGCTAAGGCCTTTTTGTGTTGTGGCATGGAAGTCGATTTGAATTCGACTCTCTTCATTAAGAAATTAACAACAGTACTAGGTTTCTTAAGTTTGACTTGAATAGTTCGACTAGGGAGATTGCTTTCCTTGATGTAAAGATTTTTAAGAATAATGACAAGGGTTTAGTTACTAAGGTATATAGAGAGGAGTGTCATATGAATGCATTGCTTCATAAGAGAAGCATGCATCCTAAGCATGTCTTTAGGAATGTGGTTAAAGGACAGGCATTGAGAGTCACTAGGCTGACAACTAATGAAAGTGATTTTAAGGAAGAAATAATAGACCTTAGGAACAGGTTTACAAAGAGAGGATATACAGATGCCACTACCAATATAATGTTGGATGAGGTGGTGACCATGAGAGATGAAATAGGTAGACCTTATTTTTCATCAAATGATGGTGCTCTTGAGAAGGTTAAGGAGACCAAGAAAGCACCAATAAGTATACCAACCTATTTGTCTGATAATTATAATATTGTAACAGATGCAGTGAAAAAGGATTGGCCAATTTTGACATATGACTCTGAGATTAGAACTATTTTAGGGGACAGACTTAATTTTTTAATTATAAAAAAAAATCACTTAGGAGACTATTATGCTATCCAAAAGAAAGCACACAAGCTTCTCTAGAATCTGTTGGGCAAGGGACTTTCCCTTGTAACAGATGCAATTACTGTAGGTTTATAGATGTTACTAACAGGTTTATACATCCAAATTTTGGTACAGAGTTTGAGTGACAGCAGACTGCAGTACTTCTAATGTGTATTTAGCAGTGTGTAATGCCCGTTCAGCTTTTTATGTAGGGAAGAAAGTCAAATTTAGGATTAGGGAACATCTCTTGAACATAAAAAATGCAGTTTTGATGAATGCTTTAGCTAAACATGTTTCCATCTGTGGTCCTTCGCACACTCTTAGATTTCTTGTGATAGAAAAGGTTTTGAATAGTGAACGGGGTTGTGATATGGTAAATAAGACAGAAACTTCTGAAACTAGATACATTATAAGGTTAAGAGCAGATTAAGGGAAGGAGTTGAATGACAGAATTCCCTTGAAACCCATTATTCGGAATAGAATGCTTTATAAATAAGATGTAATAGAATTTTTATTTTCCATTTTTTTTTTATTTTTGAATAATTGTTTTTTATTGTGTCTATAGAGTTAAATGTATGTCTACTATTAGAGTTATGTATAACCATTAGAGTTATCCTTGGTACGAGTTTGAAGTATGAAAACATATCTATGTCAATGTCTCTTTTAGAACATTTAATAATGAATAAATGAACTAACTGTGTTGTTTTGACTGATTGCTGCTTAATTGTGAATAGTATATATTTACCGTTTTCTAGAAGTGTTGATATGGTCTGATGAAGTAGTATACTACGAAAGCGCTAACCTTTCAATAAATTGGATTTTTACTTGTTTGTTGTGGCTTCCTAAATTGTTGCTTGGTCTGTTGTATGCAGCTGTGGATTATCTATCTTTTTACCTTTTTGGTATTTTTTTTTTCCTTACCATAGTTTGTATAAGGCCTTCCCTTCCCTCTTACTTCTGGTAACTCTCAAATACCATTCTTGGTAATACCATTGTTGGTATTCTTTCCCCTTTCTTTCCTTCTGGGTATTTCTTGTGCTACCATTGTTGGTACGCTTTAAAAAAAATTTCACTTGTTTAGTTTTTTCCCTGTTTTGTGTGTGTGTGTGTGTGTGTGTGTGATCATGTGAACGGCTGTTCTTTTTTTGTGATCATTTGATAATGGCCGACAAAAAAGGTACCACAGGATTTAACCAATGCGACAAATGTGGCAGGAAGATGCCCAACTCCGATGGGCATCTTTCCTGTGTGTACTGTTTAGGAGTGCCGCACTTACAAATCCAGCCTCCATATGCGCTCTGTAAGGGCTTTAATTCCCGGACCCTGGCTAAGTGTAAAAATAAATTGATCTTAAAGGGGTTGTTAACTCCCTTTTCAGAGGCTTTGTCTGAGGTGGAAGTGTCAAAATCTCCTAAGAAAGAAGCTAAGAAGATGAGCCACTTGGTCCCAGTGTCTCCTCAGTCTTGTGAACCAAAATCATCCAAAGGCCAGGCTTCCATGGAACCGAAGCCTAAACAATTGAAATTGGCACCAACTGTCTCGGCACCAGAGTTTGACCCCTTCCACAGTGACGTCTATTTCCACAGAACCGACTAAAGTTGCCACAGTACCGACCCCTTCCATGGTACCTCAGACCTTCTCGGCACCAATCTTAATTTCCCCTACCAAACTGGTCCCTTCCACCCCAACGCAAGTTTTTGGTATGGTGCCGAAGGTCGAATCACTACCCAGGAATCGATATTCCCCATCCATTGAACTCTTTGTTGGTCGGCAGCTTAGTCTATTTATTGATCATCCTGAATCTGAGATCTTTATTCTCCTAATTAGCCTTAGGGTGCTGTTCGGTCCTGGCGGTGGAGTAAATAGGGTTTTTAGCTGCTCAACCTGGTTTCCCAGTATTAAGGAGGACTTGCCCTGCGTGCTGAAAACAACTATTCTCCTCAACACACTGCGGTTTCCCAAAAGGAACTGAACCTTTCCTCCCCTCTGCTGCAGTCCCCAAGGGAATTTAATTACAAGTAAACTGCTCAACCTGGTTTCCCAGTATTAAGGAGGACTTGCCCTGCATGCTGAAAACAACTATTCTCCTCAACACACTGCGGTTTCCCCTAACTAAGGATCTGAACCTTTCCTTCCCTCTGCTACAGTCCCCAAGGGAAATTAATTATAAGTAAACTGCTCAACCTGGTTTCCCAGTATTAAGGAGGACTTGCCCTGCGTGCTGAAAACAACTATTCTCCTCAACACACTGCGGTTTCCCATAAGGAACTGAACCTTTCCTCCCCTCTGCTACAGTCCCCAAGGGAATTTAATTATAAGTAAAGTACGTACTTTAAACCAAAGTCTTAAGACAATTAGTGTGAGATATCCTAGGTTGTAAGTTTACTTTCACCAGCCAGGACAGCCGGCAGCCTTTACTATCTGCTCCCATACCTGTTACCCCTTCCCCCTTCTTAGACTACAAGTATTTTTACTGTTCTTCCTCTTCAATCCTCTATAGCATACTTACTGCCCTGCACTCTTTTCTCAGTATATATTGCCTCTGCTATACAGCTTTTGTCCACTAGAGGGCAATGGTTTCCTTTAGACCACCATTCTGACTCTAATTTTAAGTAACTTACAGTCTCTTGGATTCTAATATTCTGGAAGAGCTAATACTCCCACTCTATTCTTTCTTTCTTCTAATATTCTTCACTGCCAACCCTCTCTGCATATTCTATTATCAAGGCATTGTGTCACCTTACCCTTTGCTGCTTTACTTACCTTTGTTTACTGCTCCTCTGATTGTTTTCTTAGGGTGAACTCCTCTGTGGCTCATCCCGCTCCATTCGCCCTGCGGGCTCACTCCACTCCCCTACCCTGCCCCCAAATCTCACCCGCCCCAGTGGTCCTAAACTTATACTCTAACTGCCACACCCCAGTGCATTAGGACCAACCTCTAACTCCTCCCCTTAAAGTGCTATTACCTCTATTATATTCTCACTTTACCCCTATCTCCTCCCCCTTAAAGAACCATCACTCATTTACCTTTATCCATTACCCTACCACTCTATCCACAAATATCCCTACATTTAACCACCTTAACTTCTGTAAACCCTTACCTTTATTACTACTCCTAATTATACTTATCATTCCCTATCTACTTACTCTCTATGAACACCATAGATTCCTAGGACTGCATACCCACATCACACACTCACCTCTGTCCTTACCCCCAGCTCCACTCATAGTGCTCGCAACCTCCCCAGCTCAGGTAAGTACTCAGCAGCCATATTTCATAGACTCCATCACATCTCTCAATGTAACCCACTAGCCAGAAAAAATAAAAACCTAATTTTTAAACTTCTACAACTCATCCTAAAAGTTCAGGTCCACTCCCTGTTAGATGGTGATATACACCCTAACCCAGGTCCTACCACTATCACAGCTACACAGCCTGATACACCAACAAATTCAATCACACAGACACTTACCAAGCCCCCCAACTCTCTCCTGATAGCTCATCTTAATATTCGTAGCATCAATAACAAAATAGCTCACCTGCATGCCCTTATTGATGTTTATTCCTTTGACATCGTCTGTCTGTCTGAAACATGGCTTAATCCATCAATACAAGACAGTGCAGTTCTACCCCCTGGCTATAATATCATAAGACGTGACTGTAACACTAAAAAAGGAGGAGGCGTAGCCATACTTTATAAGAATGGATTACAAGTTACCTTGTTAGACTCCAAACCTCCACTTTGCAACAATGCAGAAATTCTTCTAACTAAGGTTCAGCTTAACAAAAGCAAAGCCATGTATCTATCATGTGTCTATCTTCCCCCAGGCAATAACATCAACACATTAGAGGCTATCCTCAGCTTGCTCTCAAGTAACTACCCCCAAGAAACCATTATACTTGGAGATTTTAACATTAACTGGAACTCCTGTATATCTGAGCAGCCTTCTACTCATATCAACTTATATGGTTTTACCCAAACTATAACATCCCCAACCTGCACCAATAAAACTAACAACAAAACTAGTACCCTTGACTGGATACTCACTAATATCCCCCAACTAAACTATAAAACAGGCATCCTCCCTGAGGACATAAATGATCACTTGCTTACCTATTTAATCAGAACAAAAACTGTCATCCTAAACTCTACCATCTGTAGAACTATTCGCACTACCAAAAATTTTAACCCTGCTCACTTTCAAGCTGAACTAGTCACCTGTGACTGGTCACCCCTGAAGTACCTCCCAATAGATAATGCCGTGAAATACTTTAACTCTAAATTTACCACAGCTAAGAAATGAAACAAAAAAAGTCATATTAGCTGATAAAAGAAACTACTACTACCAACTACAACAAACCAACTAAAATAATCCCCAAAAATTCTGGCGAGGTATCAATAACCTCCTACACCCTGGATGCTCAAGTACTCCCTCTCCCTCTGACTCTGATCGCAACAATCCCATCCAAATAGCTGACTCATTTAATACTTTTTTCACTGAAACCATACAATCCCTAGCCAACCAGCTATCCCCTAGCATCCCAGGCTCTGCCACAACCTTTACCAATAATTCTCATCAGTTTCATTTTCAGCCAGTGCCCACTTCACTTATCTGTAACCTCATACAGAAATTTAAACCCACTACTCTCTCTGCTGATAAATTACCTGCAGAATACCTGCAAAAAGCTGCTAAAGTCATAGCCTACCCCATATCCATCCTCATTAACAGAACTATTTCTGAAGGATCTATTCCCCTAATCTGGAAAGTCTCTCACATAATTCCCCTGCATAAGGGCGGTAACTCCAAAGAGTTGTCCAATTATAGGCCCATAGTTATTCTATCTCCTTTGGCAAAAATAATGGAGAAATGTATACACATACAACTGTTAACCTACCTACTCGATCACAATTTATTAGCACCCTGTCATCATGGCTTTAGACCATTTCATAGCACCACCTCTGCTCTCTTATCCTTCACTAACCATATTAACAGTAATCATAATATTGATACTGTATCCTCAGCTGTTTTTATTGACCTGTCCAAAGCATTTGATATGATGAATCACCACCTCCTTATAGACACACTCAAAAACCTCTCATTGGACAACCATACTATACAGTGGTTCCAATCATACCTACATAACAGGCAACAGGCTGCACTATGGGAAAATACTTTATCTTCCCACGTCCCAGTCACTCTAGGGGTCCCGCAAGGATCTATGTTAGGCCCATTACTCTTCTCCATCTTTACAAATTACCTTCATTCTGTAATTCCTCAAGCTGACTGTATCCAATACGCTGACGACTCCACACTCATATGCGCTGCTGCTTCTCAAGCAGAACTTCAGTCACTAACCCAAATGACCTTCAGTACAGTTGAAAACTGGCTCCTACAAAGACGTCTTATCCTTAACCCCAAAAAAAACAAAAATGTTACTATTTACCCACACCCGCAGAACCTCCCCACTTAACTTTACTATTACTTCAAATGATAGAAGTATAATATCTCATGAACCAACCACCAAACTACTCGGGGTACTAATAGATAACAACTTGTCCTTTGAACCTCACATTAATAACACCATAAAAATAGTAAACAAGAAACTAGGTTCCCTCTATAGAATAAAACCCTTTCTTACACCTCCAGCCAGGGTTACTATTGCTCATTACTCCACCTCATCTCTACCTTGCTCTATGCCTCCCCTATCTATACCAAAATATGTAGAAGTAATCTGAGTAAACTTACATCCTCCTACAACAATATTGCCAGATTTGCAGCTGGGTTCTCCTATAGAACTCATCACTGTATCAATCTGAATCAGTTAGGATGGTTAGAGCTGCCAAATGTAATACTTTTCAATCAATTAATAGTAGCCCATAAGATCCTGCATTTACCTCAAACTACACCCATACTTACATCCCTAGTCATCCCCTATAATAACCTCAAGACCTTACGCTCAGCTAATAACCTACTTGTACAAATATCAAAATCCAACAACTTAGCTGGTGACACCTTGATGTCCTTCAAGGATGCATCTGCAGTCATAACATATGGGTTGTCCTGCCTCAGACAGCCCTTCGGTCGGCCGGATTCCAAAGTCTGGGTCTGGCTTCGGCTGATGTCGCACTTCACCCGACGTCATAGCTCCTGGGGTATAAAGCCATCAGCCGACGCCATTTTCCTCCGTCTTTCTTGCCGCACGGTGCCCGAAGCAGAAGCTGTTCGCAAGTGCCGGTCGGTCAGAACCAGAGATTTCAGCTACCGAAGACTTCTAAAAAAGCTAAGTACCCCGTTGGGGACTCTTTCTTGCCTCAGCCGATGTCAGACAAAGTAAATAATTGTTTAACTTGTGGGAAACAAATACCTCATAAGGATTTCCACTCTTACTGCCTTCCTTGCTTAGGCCCAGACCACGACGTATCAGCTTGTTTAGCCTGTGCTTCCTTCAACCGACGGACACTTAGACGTCGGTCGGAGTTTGCAGAAGAGTTTTTGGTCCCGCTTTTGCATATAAAATGCCGTCGGAGACTCCAACTACACATTTAGCCAAAAACGCAGGAAAAGGACCGACACTCGCCCGCGGTTTCGCTGAAACCACGGTTAGGCCTACAGCAGTGTCTCGGTTTCGGCTGAAACCGAGTCCTCGGTTCTTCCTTCTGCCGAAAGCATGCCTCCGACAACCGAGGCCACAGAGGCCCCGGCTGTGTCGGCTACAGAAATTCCTACCGAAGAAGCAGGCGCACAAGATTTGTCCGACACCATTCCGTTGGACATCTCTACTCCTGCACGTGGGGCAGCTAGACCCCCTGCTTCTATGTCTATTAAGGCCTTCTCCAGGGCTAAAGCAGCTAAACTTTCCAAGGTCTTACCAACAAAAGCTTCCTTTCACAGACCTTCCTCAAGTTCTCAGATTCTCAGCCTTGCTGAGGACCTTATATCTATGATTAGGGGATCCCAACCTCACCCAGACAGGGCCTCACAACCTCCTCCTGAAAAAAAGCCCAGGACTGAACCCCCTGAACCTCTCTCGTCTGACTATTCCTCGGATGGATCAGATTTATCAGACCATCAGGAAGGACCATACTCACCTTATGAGGATTCGGATGCAGAAGACTCAATTCCTTCTGCCCCCCCCCCCAGAAGAATTTTCATTTGGGGAAACTACACTCAATGAGGGAACACTTCCAATGGAAGGGTCAGGATTTTTCTGATTCTAGGAAAAGGCTAAGGACTTTTTTACACTTGCCACAGCATAGGCCTTTAGCCATACCACCTGTACTTTCAGTTGTTGATGATGCATACAATGATGCCTGTTCAGCCCCTGATTCTCTTCCCCCGGCCCCTGCCAAACCTGACAGATATTACAGGGTCCCGGATTCTCATTTCCACTTGTACAAGGCCCACGCTGCAGACCCAGAAACCATTTCTCAGGGCCCCAAGGGTGTTGCAGCTGCCTATGCCAAAAACCCCCCTACCCTCTGAAAGAGAATCAAGAGCATTAGAGAGATGGGGTAAAAAGGTTTATACATCTGCTACTCTTTCTGCCAGGGCTTTAAACTGTCAATTTCACATGATACAGTACCAGGAATTTTTGTTAGATCAGCTGAATAAAAAGATTTCCTCTCCTGAACCTTTAGACCGTAAGTCCCTTCAGGATTTGGTACACAACTCTCAGCAGGTCAGTAATCATTTCTTAAAATGTGGCTATGATGCACTGGAGGCTTCATTTAGATCAGCTATGACTGGAGCAGTGATTCGAAGGCATGCCTGGCTAAAAGAGCAATCCTTGCCAGACCATGTTAAGTCTAAACTCCTAGATGCCCCTATGGAGAAACAAAGTTTATTTGGCTCCCCTGCACAGGAGGTTCTAAAGAAAGTGGAAGAAAAAGCAAAATCTGTGCAAACAGTCAAGGATTTTCTGCAGGTCCAACCTCCGAGGTTCAGCAGGAATTGGCCTTCAAAGAATTGGTCCTTTCCAGACACCTCCAGAGCACAGAGAGGCAGAAATAGATGCCCAAGAGGCAGAGGTCAATCAAGGGGTGCCTACAGGGGTCGTCAGTGGCAACCTGCCAACCAGAGGAGTACCGCCACAGCTGCGACTACAACCACTTCCACAGGACAGACACAATGACTTGGCTCTGATTCTTCCGCCTACCAGGGAACAACTGGAAGCACCCTTGGGCGGAAAGTTAGCTTTATTTTCAAAAAACTGGCATTGCATTACAGGAGACAAATGGACATTGCAAAGAATAGGACAGGCCATTGTGGAACAGTTCTGCTAAGTATTCTAAGATGTGTGCTAGGTTTGCCAGTGTGACATTTGTTCCCTTTGATGCACTCCAAATGAGGAATCTCTTCCATTTGGCTGAGTATGTTTTTCTTGTGGAGGGTCTGCGAGCCTCCAGGATAATGTCCTTGACCCTCTGAGATAAAACAGATTGGTTTTGCTTTATGCAATTTTCCAGGCAGTTAGCTGCAGCGTTTTCAAGTTTGGATGCAGGGTCTTGTAGTTCTGCGTTAAAAGTAAAGGCCATAGAGGTAGAGGCCATGAGTTCGTCCGAGACATGCTTCTCAGTAGCGGGTACCAATGCTGCTTTGGCCAGTCTGGAGCTATCAGAATCACCTTTGGCTGTTCCTCCCTGATCTTCAGTAGAACTTTGTACATCAATGGGAGAGGTGGAAAGGCATAAACTCCCTGGGCTAGGCCCGTTTAAGTTAGAGGACCTAGTCCTCAGGTTATCTCTTTCTTCTCCTCTTAGGGCTAGGCCCGTTTAAGTTAGAAGACCTAGTCCTCTGCCTGTTTGTCTTTACTGTTGCCTTGTCTATCTGTTTGGTGGTAGTTCTTGTGCATTCTTATTTCAGTTAGTTATTGCACTATGTCTAAGGACAATAAGGATCACAAGCCTTCGGGCTTTAAAAAATGTACAAAATGTGTCCAGAAAATGTCCTTAACGGATGGGCACAATCTGTGTGTGTACTGTTTGGGGGCTATTCACCTCCAGGAGTCTTGCTTGTTTTGTGATGCCTTTAGTCCCCGTGTTCTTCAGGAGAAGAAAAACAAACTTATCTTGAAAGGACATTTGAAGCATTCTTTTGAGGAGGAGTTGACTTCTTCATCCTTCAGCTCTAAATCTCCCTCCTCCAAGAAAAGATAAAGCCAAATCTACCAAAAGGTGGTCTCCCACTCAATCTGTGTCATCGGAGCCGCCAGACAAAATTGCCAAAATGACTACATCCTTGCTGGCTCCACTGGTCTTGGTGCTGACAGAGATTTCTATTGTGGATCCATCCGTTGCGGCTCCAGGAGTTTCGGAGCCGATAACTGAGCCTGTGTCTCAGAGCTGGTCAGTTGAACTCCGACCGGTCTCCCCGACTCTTAGGTCGCCTATCTTTCAACGATCTAGGTCCCCCACTCTATCTTCCAGGTCCTCTAGGACGTCGAGAGAGTGGTGCGCAGACTGCTTCAGACTTCAGCGCTGGCAAATTTACTTTCGGCTGTGTCCCAGTCGGCTCCGGAGCCTAATGTGCCCTTACACCCTGTCGATGTTCCTCCTCTGAGCCACTCTGAGCCTTCGTAGCCACAGATGTCGGTTCCTCAGGTTGTGGAAAGATTGAATGTTCATCATGTTACCCTGCTGCAGTCATCACACTTGGGTTATCCTGCCGTGAGGCAGTCCCGCAGTTGGCCCGAGTTCCAAAGTCTTGGTCCAGCGTCGGTTGCTGTCGCTTCTTCCCTGACGTCAATGCGCCAGGGGTATATAAGAGGCATCCGACGCCATTTTCTTCAGTCTTTCTTGCCGCGCAGTGCCCGAAGCAGAAGCAGTTCGCAAGTGCCGGTTGGCTGACACCTGAGATTTCCAAATCGAATTTCAGTCCGAAGTCTTCAATAAAGCTAAGTACCCCGTTGGGGAACCTTTTCTTGCCTCAGTCCAATGTCAGAAAAAGTTAACAATTGCATTTCTTGTGGGAAGCAAATACCTCATAAGGACTTCCATTCTTTTTGTATTCCTTGTCTAGGCCCAGACCACGACGTCACAGGTTGTCGGTTTTGTGCTAGGTTTAATAAACGAACTATCAAACGCCGTTTTGACTTTGCACGACATTATTTTGGTAGGAAATTTAAGTATATCATGCCGTCGGAGCAGCCGACGACCGGCATGCATAAAAAACACAAGGATAAGAACAGGCAGCCTAGGACCAAGACAGACTCCGAGGCCTCTGCTGGGCCTGTCGCCGGTTCTCTGGTTTTCAGTGAGGCGCCTACGCAGCCCCTGACGACCGCAGAATTGGAACCCCAGACACCTGCGGATTTTCAACCAGAGTGTACTAGGCCATCGCAGCCATCTTCATTAGGCCCTCCCAACACCGTTGCAGAAGGAGATCCCGGTGCAGTAGAAACACCTTTGGTTGCAGAAGGTGTCTTCAGACCGACTACACTCACCATTAAATCTTATGTTAAGCTTAAAACTTCATTAAAACCTAAAAAGACTGCACATCAGTCTCCAGTTCAAGGCCCCATGCCTAAGAAACAGATGCTTAAGATGGCTGAAGATTTGATTACCCTAATCAGGGGTTCCCATCCCCCTCCAGATAAAAGACCAAGACAAGAAGAGGATTACACTTCCTCTGACCAGGTTTCAATTTCCTCAGATGCCGCTGAGGAACAGGATTACGTTTTTCCCCCTTATGAAGACTCTGATGCTGAAGACTATTCCCTCAGCATCTCCTCCTGAAGACTACTCCTTTGGGGAAACTTTACATACCATGAGGGAGCATTTCCACTGGGAAGGCCAGGACTACTATGATTCTAAGAAAAGGCTCCGAGAGTTCCTTTTACTACCCCAGCACAGACCACTGGCTATCCCTCCAGTTTTAGACATTGTGGAGGATGTTTACTTGGAGTCTAGTCTAAATCCAGACTCTCTACCTCCTGTTCCAGCCAAACCAGACAGATACTACAGAGTACCTGACTCCCACAAATTCCTTTATAAAAGCCCTGTGGCTGACACAGAAACAATTTCCCAGGGTCTCAAAGGGGCTAAAGCTTCTATGGCTAAAAATCCTGTACCCTCTGAAGGGATTCCAGAGCCTTAGATAGATGGGGAAAGAAGATATACACCTCAGCTACTCTGGCTATGAGAGCATTAAATTGTCAGTTTCACATGCCAAAATATCAGCAATTCCTAATGTCTCAATTAAAACAAAAAATGAGCACACATTCTGAACAGTCTGAATTCAAGGAAATGCAGGATCTGTTGCATGGAGCTGAACAGGTGGGCAAACATGCTTTACAATGTGGATTTGATGCATTGGAAGCTTCCTGTAGAGCAGCTGTTACTGGGTCTGTCATATGTAGACACGCTTGGTTATAAGAACAAATCCTACCTGATCATGTTAAAGCAAAATTATTGGATGCACCTTTACAGCAGGATGTATTATTTGGTGTCAAAGCAGAAGAGGTTTTAAAGAAAATGGAGGATAAGGCAAAGTCTATGCAAATGGTCAAGGATAATTTTACAGGTACAACCCCCTCGTTTCAGCAGAAATTGGCCAGCAAAAAACTGGTCCTTTCCAGCTTCTGACAGATCACAGAGGGGCAAATACAGACGCCCAAGGGGCAGAGGTCAGTCACAAAGCCCTTACAAACCTCGCCAATGGGGTACTGCTACCCAGAAAGGAGGAGAAGACAGGCCCCAAGCTAGCAGAAGGCAAACACAATGACTTAACCCTCAAACTTCCAAGCAAATCTCTCTTGGCAGCTCCCTTGGGAGGAAAATTAGCACTTTTTGCAGACAACTGGCACATTGTCTCACAAGGATACAGATTCCACTTTCATACCTTGCCAACGAAAAAAGGAATGCCAAACCTGCCACCAAATCAATGGGCAGAGGCACAAAACCAAATTACAGCTCTCATGGACATGAGAGCCATTCAACAGGTACTTACACAGGAGCAAGGACAAGGATTTCACTCAAGACTCTTTCTAGTCCCCAGAAAGGACAAAGCATGGAGGCCCATTCTGGATCTTTCAATTCTAAACACCTATCTGCAAGTACCAAAATTCAAGATGCAAACACTACAGCAGCTTCTTCCCATGCTGGGCAAGAAGGCTTGGCTAGTAACGTTGGATCTCAAGGAGGCATACCTGTATGTCCCTATCAGACAACATTGTAGAAGATACCTCCGCTTCATTGCAGGTTCAACCCATTATCAATTCTCTGCACTGCCCTTTGGCTTATCTACTGCGCCCAGGGTCTTCACAAAATGCCTGGCACCAGTAATTGCATACTGCAGACAAAGAGGAATTCGAATATACCCATACCTGGATGACTGCCTTATTCAAACAGAAAGCAAGGACATTCTTTTAAAGCATCTGGCATTTGTCAAACACCTTCTAAGTTGCCTAGGGTACACAGTAAACGAAAAGAAATCAAAACTAGTGCCCTCACAAAACATAACATTCCTGGGTGCCAGCTTGAATACAACGGCCCAGATGGCTTATCTCACGCCAGACAAGCAACAACAGCTGACCTCAGTACTTCAAAATAATGGCAACAAAGATCCAACTCCCTGCAAGAAAAATTCTCCAGGCCTTGGGATTCATGGCATCTTGCATACTACTAATACCATTTGCAAAACTGCATATGAGGAAATTACAATGGTACCTGAAAAGCGTATGGACTCAGCACAGCCAAAGCTTGGAAACAATGATACCACTCATTCCCTGCCTTCAACAGGAGTTTCTATGGTGGGCACAGGCATGTCACCTCAACAAGGGTCAGCCTTTCACCTTACCCACAGCCAGGCAAACTATAACAACAGATGCATCGGACTATGCCTGGGGAGCACACATGGCAGGACAGTGCATTCAGGGCAAATGGACTACAGATCAAAGGCATCTGCATATCAATCAAAAAGAAATGCTAGCAGTACAGAATGCCCTAACAGCTTTCAAGGACCACTTACACCCAGGACAACTAATAATAAAGATGGACAATACCACAATAATGTGGTACATAAACAAGCAAGGGGGCACACATTCCTACACTCTATGCAGGCAAGCAATGACCTTGTAGAACACAGGACTGTCTTACCAAGTTCAACTACAAGCGCAATTCCTGCCAGGAAAGAAAAACACATTGGCAGACGCCCTAAGCAGAAACATCATGGATCCCCACGAGTGGAAACTAGATCCACAAGTATTTGCTATGATAGCTCAAAAATGGGGACGCCCAGACATAGATTTGTTTGCCAACCTCCAAAACTACCAACCTCAAAAATTTTGCACAAGGACATTCCACCCACAAGCTTGGAAAGTGGACGCCCTCTCATTCAGTTGGAAAACATTAACAGTGTATGCCTTTCCTCCACTGCCTCTTCTAGCAAAGGTACTGCTGAAAGTCAGATTAGAGAGGCCACAAATGATACTCATTGCACCAGACTGGCCACGCCAGCACTGGTATCCAATTCTAAGGAACATGGCCCATGGCCCACCATGGATTTTACCACAAATTCCTCACCTAGCGAGACAATCAGATTCTACACAGCCAGCTCAAGACTTTAAACCTGGCTGCATGGCAAATTACCTAAACAACCAGCCAACACCTCTATCCAAAGCTGTTATGGATGTCATTCTGGAGGCCAGGAGGCCCAGCACCAGGAAAACCTATTCAGACAAATGGAAATGATTTTGCGCCTGGAACCAGGCTAAAGGCCAAAATCCCCTTGATCCAAACATTCCTCAGATTCTACAATATTTAACTGAGATGTTGCACAAAGGACTTTCCTTTTCATCTATAAAGATCCACGCCTCAGCAATTTTAGCTCATTACAACATGGATCCTTCTTTATTTTCACATCCACTCCTAAGACAGTACCTCAGTGGGGCTAAGAACATAAAACCGCCCAGGAGAGCACCAACACCTACTTGGGATCTCAACTTTGTTCTGGAAAAGCTTACACTGCCGCCCTTTGAACCAACTTTTTCAACTGATTTAAAATTTCTTTCATGGAAAACTGCCCTGCTACTAGCAATAACTTCAGCTAGAAGAGTCTCAGAGCTACAGGCACTAATGGCTGTGGAGCCTTTCCTCATTTTTCATCAAGACAGAGTCTCTCTACGAACTAACCCTTCCTTTATGCCAAAGGTGGTATCCAGTGTGGCCCTAAACCAAACCATTCATTTGCCCACCTTTTTTCCAAATCCCCAGAACAAAGGAGAAAGACTCCTGCACTCTTTGGACATTCACAGGCAATTACGTTACTACTTGGATAAAACTAAGGCTTTCAGAAAATCTGACCAGCTCTTTGTAGCCTATGTGGCAGGATCACAAGGAAAAGCTATCTCAAAACAGACCATTTCAAAATGGATAGGATATTGCATACTTTTCTGCTACACTCATCATGGGAAACTGGTACCTGCTAACATTAGGTCCCACTCCACCAGGGCTACAGCTACATCAGCAGCCTTTGTCAGAGGGGTGCCAACCAAGGATATTCTGGAAGCTGCAACTTGGAGTTCAGTGCACACCTTCACCAAACACTATCACTTACCTCTATATTATAAGACTAGAGCTGGTTTTGCCACTGCAATTTTGCAGGGCCTACTAGCTTCTTCTAACCCAGTCTAACTCCACCACTCATCCTTAGCTTTGGGATTCCACCCAAGTGTGATGACTGCAGCAGGGTGACACAATGAACATAGTACAGTTTTGTACCTACCATAAATGTAGATGTTCGAGTGTTCACCCTGCTGCAGTCCAGGTTACCCTCCCTCCATCCCCTCTGAACTAGCTGGACTTATCTATACCTTTCTATCCTATGTAACCTCTGTGGTGTATTTGCTTGTGCCTGAAGGTATTGTTTTATTTCTATATGTACAATTTTATATAGCAATATGTATTGCCTACCTATTGGGGGCACCTGACATCTGGGGCAAGAAAAACTGAAGAAAATGGCATCTGATGCCTCTTGTATACCCCTGGCACACTGACGTCAGGGAAGAAGCAACAGCAACCGACGCCGGACCAAGACTTTGGAACTCGGGCTGACTGCGGGACTGCCTGACGGCAGAATAACCCAAGTGTGATGACTGCAGCAGGGTGAACACTCGAACATCTACATTTATGGTAGGTACAAAACTGTACTTTCCAGCTACCTCAGTGGGTCTCTGGGTTCCGATATCCGCTCTGACCCTTTTGGTGCCATCCGTGGGGTCTAAGGTCCTCAGTTCTCCGGGCGGGCCAGAGGGGGACGCTTGGAATCGAACTTCGGTTCCGAGCCTACCTCTCGGTGCTTTGAGCTTGGACCCCACATCTGCCTCAGAGCCCATCTCCTCGGCGCTGAGGACTGCCTCTGCATCTTCGGAGCGGGGGGCATCCACGGAGCCGGAGGCATCGGCCTTCGAGGTGATGAGTGTGCTGTCCAGGTCTTCATTTTCAACTACAGGTACCGACACTCTTCCCCCCCCAAAGTGCCGACTTCAGTCTCAGCTCCCTCTCTCTCCCAACACAGCAGAGACTCGCAGCCTCAGAAAACCTCCATGAGTGGTCCGCAGTCTTCCGAGGTCTCCCCAGAATACCCTTCTGAGGAGCCACCTAGGAAGAAAACTTGTAAGAGGAAACATGTTGACCCCCCTGATGAGTCCATTACATCAAACACTGACCTCGAAGAGTCGGAAGGGTCCCCCAAGTCATCGTCTGATATCTCATTCGCAGATATCCTTGAGATCCTGAAACAGAGAGGCGGCTGGCCCACCACATCCCCTTCTGATGAGGAGTCAGTGTACCTGTAGACTTTCGGGTCTCAACCTTCCCCCTCTTGGGTGTCTCCACCTTTTGATGAGCTACTGGATTTTGTGACTCTAAAGGTGTGGGAATCTCCTGATTCTGTGGAACCGGTTCCTAGAAGACCAAATAAATTTTTGTCAGCAACCCCAGGACAAAGACTTTCTTGCTAAGGGCGTTTCAGTAGATGTCATGGTGTTGGCAACAGCCACCAAAAACAACTTGCTGAAACTTCCTCCACTGTCCATCCACCGAACAAGGAGTCTTGAACGATGGATAGGTACAGGAAGCGTGTCTTTTCTTCAGTGGCTTTTACACGTGGATCGCCGAACTACCTGTCTCGCTTCACAAGGCTCCAAAGAGATCTCCTAAAAAACTGGGAGAGACGCGACTCTGCAAGGTGTCACATCTGCAGCCGTATCTGAGAAGGGTAGTGCATACATGTCTACCTTAAATTCTGTTGTAAACTCCTCCATGAGACTGATATCTTATGCAGCTGATGGAGCGAGTAGGGCAGCGGGTTCAGGAGTTTCGCTTAGAAGACACTCCTGGATGCACTTGTGTAACTTTGCAGAGGCCTTTAAGTCTACATTTACCAGTGCTCCCTTTGATGGATCCTCATTGTTTGGAACCAAGGTAAAGGACACACTAACCAGGTGCAAACAGGAAGGAAAAACCCTGTCTGCCGTGGGAGTCCATTTTTTCATTCCTTCTAGACCCTATCCCAAAGGGTAGAAGGGTGGTAAAATGTGGTTCAAGAAGTTGCAGAGGTTTTTTCAGGACGCACAAGGTGATTCCTTCTCCAGAGGCAGAGGAGGAGGAAATAATGGTAGTCACTGCCCTAGAGGCAGGGGAGGCCTGCAGAACCAGGGAGACCGCTATTCCTTTCGTGGTCATTCCTATCGGCGCTCCTGAAAGGAGGCCCGACTGCGCGTCTCTGGAAGCCATTCGGGGGTCGTATATCTTTATACCCAATAGCCTAGCATGATATCACTCAAGACAAGTGGGTATTAAAGGTAATTACCAGAGGTTACCATATTCCCTTCTTTTCTCCACCTCCTCAGATCAGACGAATCCCAGATGTTCCACCCAATTACAGGGATTCAGCAACTCTAGAAATCCAAAAGTTGCTCGTAAAGAGAGTCATCCAACCCATCCCCACAGACCAAGTAGGATTAGGGACTTACTCCAGATTCTTTTTGGTGCCAAAAAGAACAGGGGACTTGAGACCCATCTTGGATCTCAGCAAATTGAATGAATCTGTACAGAAGTCCAAGTTCCGAATGGTCATCTTACAATCGATACTCCCGTTGTTAGGGAAAGACGTTTGGATGTGCTTCATAGACCTCCAAGATGCATACTACCATATCAAGATGGACAGGGCATCAAGGAGTCACTTACGCTTCCAGCTGGGAGCCAGTCATTATCAGTTCCGCGCCCTGCCCTTTGGTCTCACTACAGCCCCCAGGGTGTTCACCAAATGCATGGCAGTGGTAACGGCTCACTTGAGACATTGGGGATTCCAAGTGTTTCCGTACCTGGACAACTGACTCCTGACTGCCACCACCAGGCATCTACTGTTACAGGCCAGGGACGCTACCATTTCAACTTGCTTACAGTTAGGGATTACAGTAAATTGGCTAAAATCTGCATTATTGCCCTCTCAGCATGTGAATTTTATTGGCGCCAAAATAAGCACAGTCTCAATGAGGGCTTATCTTGCCCATAGAAAGAATTCAGAACCTCAGGGAACAAGTTTTGAGCTTACTTCCTCTAAGGAAAGTGAAAGCAAAGATAGTGCTCAAGTTGTTAGGCACGATGGCCTCTACAAATAACATTAGTCCCATTAGCCAGACTGCACATGAGGGTTCTGCAATGGTTACTCTTTGCCCAATGGTCACTGCAGTATCTACCTCTTTCTCACCCCATCCTGAAAACAGATTTGTGCAAACAGGATCTTCGCTGGTGGACCCAGACCAGCAATCTAAACACAGGCAGACCATTTGTCCCCCCCCCCCGTTGAAACCGTGACCACGGATGCCTCCCAGATAGAGTGGGGGGGCATTATCTAGGGAAAACAGTCCAAGGCACGTGGCAGGAACACGAGGCTCATTTGCATAGCAACGTCTTGGAGATGAGAGCAGTGCTTCTGGCAAACCCAACGCTTTGTGATCACAACGCACATTCCGGGGAAATCCAGTGTGATAGCCGACAGGCTCAGCAGGGCTATTCTGACCACTCACGAGTGGTCTCTGTACACACACACTGCGGAACAAATTTTTCGCAAATGGGGTCAGCCTTGCTGCGATCTATTTGCCACCCATCTCAATGCCAAATGCAGCAGCTACTTTACCCTAATTCTCCTGGTAGGGGAGGCACCCAGAGATGCACTCATTCACAATTGGCCCTTAGGACTTCTCTATGCTTTTCAACCATTCCCCCGATATCGAAGGTAATTCAGAAAGCAGTATCCTTGGGAAACAAAATGATCCTATCTGCTCCTTACTGGCCTTGACCGATTTGGTTCCCATTCCTCAGACCTCATCTAATGGACGAACCGTGGACTCTGGACCCAGTGCCAGATTTGCCGATGCACATGTCGGGAGTGTTCCATCCCTCTCTCCACACCCTCAGTTTTGACAGCTTGGCTGCTCCAATTTCATCCCTAGTCAGGCTTTATGACTTTTCTCCTGAGGGTTATACACATTCTGACATCCTCTCACAAACCTTCTGCCAGAAAGACTTATACCAGTAAATGGAAAAAATTATCCTTTTGGGCCCGTGAGAGAAACCTCGATCCTTACACACCTCCAATTTCTGCCATTTTAGAGTTCCTTTCTCAGCTGTTCCATCAAGGTTCAGCAGCTGTCACTATTAAAGTTCAGCTGGCAGCTATTTCTACCTTTCATTTGGTAATGACCCTAACCTTATGGCTACAAAACTGTGCAGAGCTTTCCTTAAAGGGGCCACCTTGTTAAGACCCCCAGTCATCGATCCAGTGGCACCATGGGATTTGAATTTCGTACTCCATAGACTTGCTTCAAGCCCTTTCGAACCTTCAGCAACTTGTGACCTTAGGTTCTTGTCATGGAAAACTATATTTTTAGTTCCTATCACATCTGCAAGGAGGGTCTCTGAACTACAAGATCTTTCCATTAAATCCCCTTATTTGGTGTTTCACAGAGATGGGATCTCCTTATGGACAAACGCTTCCTTTGTCCCTAAGGTTTCTTCTCAGGCCAATATTAATCAGTCCGTTGAATTACCTGTTTTCTTCCCTAATTTTTCTAACAAGGCAGAGGACAAATCTCACCAACTGGACGTGCATGGACAATTGCGTTTTTATCTTGACAGAACTAAGAATTTCAGAAGGTCAGATCAATTATTTGTTTCTTTTTCAGATACAAGGAAGGGCCTTCCAGTTTCTAAAGTCACATTGTCTCACTGGATTTCCACCTGCATTTCCTCTGTCTATACATCCAGTGGCAAAGATCTTCTCTTCAAGGTGAAAGCTCATTCTACCAGGTCTGTGTCTACCTCGGTAGCTTTTCAGGCAAAAATTCCAATAGATATCTGTGCAGCAGCAACATGGGCTTCACCTCATACATTCATTACTCACTACAAATTGGATATGGCTTCCAGGAACAGGTCTTCCTTTGGTTCCACAGTACACAGGAGCATTTTCCAATGAGCCACCCAAGATGAAGGTGCTGGGGATGTTGTCCCAAGTGTAAGAATGAAGGCGAGACAGGACTACAGAACATAAAGAAGTTATGTACTTACCAGAACGTTCGATGTTTGTAGTCCATCTTGCCCTTCATTCTTACAAACCCTCCCTCCTGCCCCCTCCTTGAGGACCTGGGGGTAGAGTGACTACTGCATTATGGTTATGTTGGGTCCTTTCGACATGGTTTGTTTTTTTGTCTCTGTATGTTTCTCCTTGCAGCAAACAAGATCTGGGTTATGTTACCGATGCATCATGGGATACCTCATAGCCACGAGCCAACCAGAAGTTTTGTAGCTAGAGAATGGCCGAGTCGGAGCCGAGGTTCAGCTCCGATCCCAAGTGTAAGAATGAAGGGCGACATGGACTACAAACATCGAATGTTATGGTAAGTACATAACTTCGTTATCTTGGCAGCCAGAGGTATTCCAGCCCCATCTAAGACTTCCCTCACGACCAGAGCAGAGATTTTGTTTCTCCACAAACTCCAACTTATCTTCCTCCTTTGACCTCCCCGCAAGATTTGGAAACCTTTTAGCTGACTCCTCTTCTGGTGCCAACTTCTTTGGTACTGATGGTGGCTCTCACCTTGGTACCGGAACCCATTCTGTGAACCTTGCCTCAGTTGGAGCCGACCCACCTGCAAGACCATGACTTGACGGTCGGCTCTGGAATCCCTAGTACAGCACCAATTTTTTTTCCACGTCCCTGTCTACGTTCCAGTTGCTTTCACAGTTCTGAGCCCTCTCATGGCTCCTTCTCTGGGGGCGGTCTCATTGGAGTGGGGTGTGGCCCCGCTTCCGAGGTTGTCTTTCTCTGGTCCAGGCTCCCATCCCTCTTCAGGCGGGCCTGCTTTTCAGATTATGGAGAGATTGCTTGCCTCAGCAGGCTCACAGTTGGCACACTTGACATCAGAATGTCATATCTGTGTCCTGTGTTTCGCAGCTGTCACAGTCTACTATATTGGGGCAGTGGGCATGGGGCAGCAGGCATGGCAGCATCAAGACAGCCTACTGCAGTGTACCCTCTCTTAGGAGTCCTCTTCAGACCCCCACCCGATGAGTCACCCTGTAAGAGATCATGTAAGAGGAAGCACGTTGATTCTCCGGTAGAATCTCTCACTGAGGCTACAGACTTCGATGAAGGGTCCCCATGGTCACCCCCTGAAGATGTCTTCTTTGGAGACATCCTAGAAGTCTTGAAGCAGAAGGGTGACTGGAAGCCCACCAACCCTTCCTCCAAGGAATCTGTCTTCTTTCAGGCTTTCCGTGCCCAACCTTGTACTTGGCTGACCCTGCCTGCAGATGAGTTAGTCAAGCTCACCATGCTGCGTGCTTGGAAGGCCCCTGACACCATAAAGCCAGTCCCCTGGAGTCCAGACAAAATACCCCCCCGAGGAAAAACCCCACTGGTCCAAGGGTTTAGCGGTAGATGCTGTGGTGGTGGAGGCGGGCAGAAAGAAGGAACTCGCAGAGGAGAGTACTTCTGTCAATCCTCCAAACCGAGAGTCTTGGACGTTGGACAGATTAAAGGAGTGAGTTTTTGCTACAGTGACCTTTGCTATTCGATCGTTGAATTATGTGGCACATTTTACCCATCTTCATAGGGACCTGATCACTGAACTCTCAGGAACCCTAGCAGGAGCAGTGTCTGATTAGGTATGTGACAAAGTTGCCTCCCAGCTTGCGATCCTAGAATCTATCTCTATAACTCTTCCATGTGGTTGATTGCACATGCAACCGAAGGTGTGGCCAGAGCAGTGGGTGCAGGGGTTGTAATGAGATGTCATGCCTAGATGTGCTTATGTGACTTCGATGACCCTTTCATATCTTCCTTCGTCAGTGCTGCTCCCATTGACGCTTCCTCCCTGTTTGACCCAAAAGTTAAAGACACATTATCCAGGTGTGAAAAGGATGGAAAGACCCTTTCTGCTGTGGGAGTATGTTTTTCTGTTCCTCCCTATTCCAGGAATCAGAGGAATGGAAAGATGTGGTTCAGGAAGTCCCAAAGGCCTTTTCTGGACACAAGTGGTGAGTTTTCTCCCTGGGGCAGAAGGGGGAACTCATCAGGAAGATGCCCCTCCCATGGTATAGGTGGCCCACGTAACCAGGGATATTCTTTCTCTGGGCAACCTCATCAGTGCTGCTGAGGAGGGGACTGATTGCTTACCTCTGGAGGCAGTCGGAGGAAGGTACTCTCTGCACCACTTGGCCTGGCATTCAGTAACATCAGATTCTTGGGTGCAGACAATAATTACCAGAGGTTACTATATCCCCTTATATCTTTATCCAAGGCCGCAAAGGTGAGTCCCAGACATTCCACCCAGTCAGAGGGATGAAGCAGCTCAAGAAGTTCAAAAACTGCACAGAAAAGAGTCCTCCAAACAGTCTCACTAGACCAAGTAGGATCCAGATTTTACTCAAGATTCTTTTTAGTGCCAAAAAAGACAGGGGACTGGAGGCTGATTCTAGACCTCAGTATTTTGTACAAGTTTGTCAAACAGACAAAATTCCGGATGGTCATGGTTCAGTCTATCATTCCTTTTCTGGAGAAAGATGATTGGATGTGCTCTGTAGATCTTTAGGATGTGTATTACAACATAAAAATGGACAAGTGCTCCAGAAGATATCTCCACTTCGGTTAGGAGCCAGTCATTACCAATTTTGCGCACTGCCCTTTGGTCTCATCAAAGCCCTCAGGGTGTTCACTAAAAGCATGGCAGTGGTAGCAGCTCATCTGAGACTGCAAGGATTCTGGGTGTTTCCATATTTAAGACTGTTGGCTCCTTACCACCCTCACCAGGCATCTACTGCTTCACTCCATATACTATACTCTGGAACTGGCAGAATTCTTAGGCATTTCAGTAAACAAAGAAAAGTCAAATCTGGAACCCGCTCAGAACTTAGAATGAATTGGAGCAACATTCGACACAAGATCCTGTCTGGTTGCTCTACCTCTTCACAGATTACAAAGGTTAAGATCACAGCTCCAAACGATACTCTCAAGACGTAGTCCCATCTCTCTAAGTCTTACAGTTACAAGGGTCAATGGCAGCAATAATCACCCTAGTTCCCCTGGCAAGATTCCACATGAGGCTGCTTCAATGGCTGCTAGCGTCACAGTGGTCTCTGCTAACTCACCCCATGTCTTATCCAATCCATATAACAAATCGATTCAAGCAGGCTCTAGATTGGTGGATAAAGCCAGAAGAGGAGTTATGGAGTTGCCCGTTTTCACTACCTCATCCCAAGGCTGCAGTGACCACGGATGCATCCCTGATGGGGTCAGGGTGGGGCATTTTCAGGGAAAGACAGTCCAAGGCACTTGGTCCCCCTTAGAGGCCAATTTGCATATCAACGTCCTAGAACTGAGGGCGGTTCTTTTAGGGTCGCAAGCATTCCAATCTGTCCTTCCATCAGGGACAGTTGCTATCCAATCAGACAACATGTCCGCCGTCTGGTACATCAACAAACAGGGAGGAACCAGATCCTATCCATTATGTCGGGAAGCCATGATAATATGGCAATGGGCGATCACCTCCAACCTCTTTCTAATAGCAACTCACATTCCAGGGAGTTCCAACATAATTGTGGGTAAACTGAGTAAATGCACTTTCCTCGCAGCCCCTCCAAAGGCTCCTGGTGGTCTGTAACTAGCCCTGGTTCAGTAGTAGGGCAGTTGCTCAGACAAACCTTCCACTTTTTTTTTTTTCTATGGGAAAACTCGATCTGAAGGGAAGGGAAGAGAGGCACTATGGGTCACCTTAGCTCGAAAGTTTCTGGCTGGCACGAGCTTGTTACAATGGCCGAGTCTGTTATGAGGATGGAACCGGGACCCAACTGTCAAGAATGAATGAAGATTGACAACACAGATGGAACGTTGTAGTAAGAACATCACTTTTTTACATTGTTAAAATATCTGTTACAGCTAATTTCAAAATAATGTATTTAAATTGTCCTTTCTTCCTTGTATATTCCCTGTACTTGACTGCACATCTTTTAACATTATATGAGGATAGTAATACCACAAAAATGAGAGTTTCACAAACCTTACTGGGAACTTTCTTGACAAAAAATAAGAAATAAAACTTACGGAGAACCTGCCTTACTGTATCCCAAGCCCTTATTTAAATTTTCTGCATACATGATCACATAATAAAATCAACCAATAAAAAATAACTCATACATATAACTTTATTACTTGATCAAAGTTGTAAAAATGTGTCACATTTTAAAAGCTTATAATTCTAAAATCCGATTAATTCTTATATATTAATTAAGTCCCAGTGGAACACGTGCATTTAGTCCAGTTTGCCAAATCAGTTCCTTAATTTCTAACTCTTATTTTAACTTTGTACCTCTTTACCCTAACTTTATACCTACAGTGTTAATACTATCTGTGACAAAAAATATGAACTTTAAATTTTCACATATAACTGTATGTTTATGTAGGGTGTTCTTTTCATTTTTCTTTCTAATACCATAAATATGTTTGTACACTCTTTCCTTTAGGCAGTGTTCAGATGTCCTTCAAGAATGCAACTGCAGTCATAACATATGGGTTGTCCTGCCTCAGGCAGCCCTCGGTCGGCCGGATTCCAAAGTCTGGGTCCGACGTCGGCTGATGTCGCATTTCTTTCTGACGTCAGAGCGGCTGGAGTATATAAGCATCAGCCGACGCCATCTTCTTCAGTCTTTCTTACCGCGCGGTGCCCGAAACAGAAGCAGTTCGCAAGTGCCGGTCGGTCAGCTCCTGTATTCTTCGATCCGAAGTCATCAAAAAAGCTAAGTACCCCGTTGGGGACCTTTTCTTGCCTCAGCCGATGTCAGAAATTACTGAAAAAGTAAATAATTGTTTATCTTGTGGTAAACAAATACCTCATAAGGATTTCCATTCTTACTGCCTTCCTTGCCTTGGCCCAGACCACGACATCTCGGCCTGTGCCGCCTGTGCTCGCTTCAATAAGCGCACTCTCAGGCGCCGGGCGGAGTTCGCTGAAGACTTTTTCGGCGAAAAATTCGATTATACTATGCCGTCGGAATTACCGACATTGCAGACCCTCGTCTTCCACCGATACCACGCCAAAACCTACCGCGAGTGCCCCGGTTCCCTCTGAGGCGTTTTTTTCACCGCTCCGAACCGAAGACACCGCATTACCGATACCTACGATACTGGAGACCACACCGACGGAAGTTATTGATTTTCCTCCGGATACAGAAACCGAGGAAATGCCCGAGACCATTGCTGTGGATAAGGTCACTCCTGCACGTGGAGCTTCTAAGCCTCCCATGTCCATGTCTATCAAGGCCTACACACGTGCTAAGGCAGCCAGTAAGACCAAGCACCTCACTGCTAAAGCCTTACCTCAGCCCACTCCGATAGCCAGGAAGAGCTTTTCCAGACCTATGAGGACTCAGATGCAGAGGACTCCATCCCCTCGGCCTCCCCTCCTGAGGATATTTCCTTTGCGGAAGTTCTGCATACCATGAGGGAACATTTTAAGTGGCAAGGCCAGGAATATTCTGATTCCAGAAAGCGCCTTCGAACCTTCCTTAAAAAGCCCCAACACAGGCCCTTAGCTATACCTCCTGTGCTTGATGTTTTGGATGATCTATACTCCGACTCCAGTGTTACCCCTGATACTCTTCCTCCTGCTCCTGCCAAGCCGGACAGATACTGTAGAGTCCCAGAAACACATTCTCATTTCTTTAGGGCCCATGCTGTTGATTTAGAAACTATTTCACAGGGGCCGAAAGGGGTTTCAGCTACAACCTCCAAAAATCCTTTGCCTTCCAACAAGGAAGCTAGGTCATTAGAGAGATGGGGGAAGAAGGTTTACACCTCCACTACCTTATCTATGAGAGCTCTCAATTGTCTCTTTCATTTGTTTCAATATCAGGATTACCTGTTAGATGATTTACAGAAAACTTTGGCCTCTCCTGAACCTTTAGATAGGAAGTCTTTGCAGGAGACTGTACATAACTCTCAGCAAGTTAGCAATCACTTTCTTCAGTGTGGATATGATGCATTGGAAGCTTCATGTAGGGCAGCTATGACAGGGGCGGTCATTCGTAGACATGCATGGTTAAAAGAACAGCCTCTACCAGATCATGTTAAGGCAAAACTTCTTGATGCACCCTTGGAAAAGAACAAGCTTTTTGGTGCTAACGCTAAAGATGTATTAAAGACCATTGAGGAAAAAGCCAAGTCAGTTCAGACAAAGATTTCCTCCAGGTTCAGCCACCCAGATTCAGCAGGAATTGGCCTTCAAAAAACTGGTCCTTTCCTAATCTGGAAAGATTTCAAAGGGGGAAAAACAGGCGTGGCCGAGGAAGAGGACAATACAGAGGTTCCTACAGGGGACGACAGTGGCAACCAGCAAACCAAAGAAGTGACACAGGGGCTTCTCCTGCCCCACAGGGACAATCCCAATGACTTTCCTCTACTTCCGCTCACCAAGGAGCAAACAGAAGCTCCCCTGGGCGGAAAATTATCTCTGTTTTCAGACAATTGGCACAGATTGACAAAGGACAAATGGATTTTTGACATTATAGATCAAGGCTACAGGTTCAACTTTCATACCTTACCAAGGAAACAAGGCATGCCAAACCTACCACAAAACCAGAGGGCAGAGGCTATCAAGCAAATTTCTCTGCTTGCTCAGATCAATGCAATAGAAAAAGTTCCACAACAAGAACAAGGCTAGGGGTTTTACTCAAGACTGTTCCTTGTTCCAAGAAAAGAATCTCAATGGAGACCAATACTGGATTTGTCCGCATTAAACACCTTTCTCATAGTACCAAAGTTCAAAATGCTGACCTTACAGCAACTCCTTCCCATGCTGGGCAAGGGGTCTTGGCTGATTACTCTGGACCTCAAGGAGGCATACCCGCATGTCCCTATCAGACACAGCTGCAGAAGATACCTCAGATTTCTTGCAGGGCCAGAGCATTATCAATTCTCAGCATTGCCATTTGGCTTATCTACTGCGCCCAGAGTATTCACGAAATGCCTGGCTTCAGTAATTGCTCATTGCAGGCACCAGGGAATCCAAATTTACCCGTACCTGGACGACTGCCTCATACAAGCGGACGACAAACTGATTTTGACAAAAAACTTGGATTATGTCATACAATTACTACAAGCTCTGGGATACACAGTCAACTTCCAAAAGTCAAGACTTCAGCCATCCCAGCAAATAACCTTCTTAGGAGCCAATCTAGACACAGCCTCTCAAATGGCTTACCTAACAGAAGACAAGCAAAAGAAGTTAACTCATTATTTCAAAGGTTTGGCAAAGCTAACCCAGATGACTGCAAGGAGATTCCTACAGGCCCTGGGTTACATGGCATCCTGCATTCTCCTGGTTCCATTAGCAAGACTACACATGAGAAAGCTTCAATGGTACCTAAAAGGTTTATGGTCTCAACACAGCAACAACCTAGAGACAACCATACCGCTCATTCCATGCCTACAAAAGGAATTTCTATGGTGGGCCTCGGTAAGCCAGGCAAACACAGGTATGTCATTCAAAAAACCTCAAATAACACAAACAATGACCACAGACGCCTCAGACCTTGGATGGGGGGCGCACATGGAGGGCAGATGTATACAAGGACAATGGTCTCCAAAGGAAACACATCTGCATATCAACCAAAAAGAAATGCTGGCAGTAATGCATGCCATCGAGGCCTTTCGACAACAACTTCAGCAAGGCCACCTGCTAATACGGACAGACAACACCACTGTCATGTGGTACATAAACAAGCAGGGGGGCACCCATTCTTACCCCCTTTGCAGACTGACAATGAATCTTTGGGAAAAATCACTGAGCTTAAACATACAGTTGCAATCCCAGTTTGTTCCAGGGAATGACAATGTGCTGGTGGACAGCCCAAGCAGGAATTTCCTAGACCCCCACGAGTGGAGGTTACATCCAGAAATCTTCATACGACTCACCTCAACATGGGGCAGGCCAGAAGTAGACCTATTTGCCTCCCACCTCAATCATCATCTACAAAAGTTCTGTTCAAGGACATATCATCCACAAGCATGGAAAACAGATGCTCTCTCATTCAACTGGAACCTCCTAAAAATCTATGCATTCCCACCTCTGCCTCTGATGACCACAGTACTACTAAAGATCAAAGCAGAGAAGCCAAAGGGGATTCTAATAGCTCCAGACTGGCCAAGACAACACTGGTACCCACTACTACGGAGCATATGTCACAACAAAAAATGGGCCCTTCCCCAATGGCCCCATCTCTTGACTCAAAACAACTTCAAGACAGTACATCCCAACATTCAGATGCTCCAGCTAACAGCCTGGGAGATTCCATGAATAACCTCAATCTATCTCTCTCCAAGGAAGTTCAGCGGATACTAACAGACGCCCGCAGACCATCCACCAGAAAGGTTTATTCAGCAAAATGGAAGAGATTCAGCATTTGGAATACCAGCAAGGGTCATGATGCATCATTATTGAACATCCCACTCATCCTGGAATATTTGGCAGATATGCTACAGAATGGACTCTCATATTCTTCTATAAAAATACATGCTTCAGCTATTTCAGCTAGATACAACATTGATCCACCTGTGTTTTCACATCCTTTGTTAAGGCAATTCCTTAGGGGAATCAAGAATATAAAGCCACCAAGAAAGGCCCCAGTACCAGCTTGGGACCTCAACTATGTCCTAGAAAAACTGACTTTACCCCCCTTTGAACCAGCAGCTTCTGTGGACTTACAATTTCTCTCATGGAAGACAGCTTTCCTGTTGGCAATTACCTCAGCAAGAAGGGTTTCGGAATTACAGGCCCTAATGGCAATACCACCGTTCATAACCTTTCATAGAGACTTACGAACCAACCCTAGCTTTCTGCCAAAAGTGGAATCTAGGGTTTCTTTAAATCAAGCAATTCACCTGCCTACTTTCTTTCCCAATCCTGAGAACAAAGGGGAAAGACTGTTGCATACCTTGGACATTCACAGACAACTTCGCTACTACCTGGACAGAACCAAGGCCAATAGGAAGTCTGATCAGCTTTTTGTAGCTTACGCTCCTGGAGTACAAGGAAAAGCAATTTCCAAACAGACTATTTCAAAATGGATTGGACATTGCATCAGATTTTGTTATTCCTTCCATGGAAAGAGTGTACCAGCCAATGTCAGACCACACTCTACCAGAGCTACAGCCACCTCTACAGCATTCCTAAGAGGGGTGCCTACAAAAGACATTCTAGAAGCTGCTACATGGAGCTCCGTGCATACATTCTCCAAACACTACAACCTCCCTTTATATTCTAGATCCAGAGCAGGCTTTGCTTCGGCAGTCCTGCAGGGATTGATAGCTACACCATCCTTTTCCTAGAGCATACCACCTCCCCCAGCTAAGCTATGGTATTCAACCCATATGTTATGACTGCAGTTGCATTCTTGAAGGACATAGTACAGTTTTGTACCTACCATAAATGTAGATGTCCGATAGATATGCAACTGCAGTCGGGTTTTCTCTCCCTCCTTCCCCTCTATGCTTGGGTCCACTCCTGTCCCTATTATCCTTAGTTGGGGATATCTGTTATGGTGTATCTGTTTATTGCTTATTTATTGTCTGGAAACCTATTTTTGTCTTCCAATTTGATTACAGCCTTCATTGGAGGGCACCTGGCATCTGGGGCAAGTAACACTGAAGAAGATGGCATCGGCTGATGCTTATATACTCCAGCCGCTCTGACGTCTGAGAGAAATGCGACATCAGCCGACGTCGGACCCAGACTTTGGAATCCGGCCGACCGAGGGCTGCCTGAGGCAGGACAACCCATATGTTATGACTGCAGTTGCATATCTATCAGACATCTACATTTATGGTAGTTACAAAACTGTACTTTTTCCCTATGTAAAAAAGCATCAGAGCACTTAAACTTAGCTAAATAAACCACTGCCTGGGTGCTACAGTTCACTTTTGGAAAAGTGAACTTCTAGGCAGATAAGATCAATGCTGGAGCATTTGTGTTCATAAATTCGCAATAGTTGCATCTTCTGCACTTGGATGTTCCACCTACATTTTTTTTTATTTTACAGCATTTTGAAATATAAACATCAAATTAAACCTTTTTATTTTATGAATGTACAGGTAAGCAACTGAGCTGGTGTCCTACAGGCAGATTTGTTAATTAAGGTGTCCAAGCCTACAGCCATACCTCCCTGAATGCACCCAGGCTTGTTTGATCTTTGGAGCTAAATAGTGCTGGCCCTGATTTATGTTTTGGTTGGAGACTGCCTGAGAATTCCATAGGCTGAGTATTAACTTCTATTTCTTCACAAAGCAGTGGCTCTACAAATACCTGTGCTACAAAAAAAAAAAAAAAAAAAAGACAGTCTAGGGGGGATTCTTACTTCACAGCCTGTGGAATAAGTTACCAATACAGGTTAAGCAAAATACTGTTTTGCTTGGCTTTAAGGCTAGCCCTGATGATTGGATGGGCAGACACAGGATTACACCAAGGCTATCATGTATGCTTGATTTAGGACATGGGCAATGTTAACTAGTTACAAAGGATGGCAAGAATGTTTGTGTGTCTTCTTAAAGGTGTATATGGCTAGTTCTCTTATTGTCTCTGTGATCAATTGCTTGGTGGTGTTCACATGTTCCTGTGAGAGGGTACATCATCCATGTACTCTGTATTTGGCCATAAAAAAGCAGCAAAAACCTGGATTACTAACGACACATTCATACCAGCAGAAAGAGCTGCTGCTGACAAAATGGTAACAAAAGGAAAAAGTATTAAAATTGGTGACTGCAGTGTGCTTGTGGAAAATGATTCTTCACAAAAATAAATAAAGAAAAAAAAAACAGCAAATTGAAAGCACAGATGTGGCCAATTTTTTGAATGCTCACGGTTACACTTCAGTGTAAACTTCATCAGAATTTAGAGATTATTCACTATAGAGCAGGCCAAAGAAAAGCAAGTTTATCCATGCAATCAGGGGATGTTGAGAGGCAAGTATGAGATTCAGGTTGACATGTCTGTCTTTAGAATGTTTTTTTTGGAAAGTGGAAGACATTTTTGAGTACAAATCAGGGAGGAGAAAAAAGTTTGCACAGCAGAGAGTGAATTAGCGAGCTGAAAGGGAGTGTGCTTCTCATTCTTTTGTCAGTAATAAAAGTTAGTAGAGTGACTTTGCTAGTGAAACATTTTCCACCTCTACTCTCAAAATGAATGCTTGAGTAAGAGGAATAAGCCTAGGATCTCACTTGAAGAATCAGGAGCATCTTAGACTTGAACTAGAGACTCTGTTTGGGAGATTGAGACAATTAGGAAGACTAGTAGCAACATGAAATTAGTGAATAAATGTGAGAACTGTAAGCATCAATCACATTAGATGTAGGATTAGACATGTGAAATGTGTTTCTGCAAAAAAAGTAGTAGAAAATGATCTGAAGTTCACTTTATTTAGCTCTGGTGGGTGAACTGTAAAGCAAAAACCTCACTTTGTCATTAATACGTAGAAGGACATGGAAGGGACTGAAAAGGTAACTTAGTCAAACAGTTTTAGTTCTTAGTACTTGTATGAAAATGTCATACTGTAAATGCTGTGTTGAATTGTAAAGTAGATCTGTGTAGTATGCAGTTGCAGATATTTTAAATGTGAAGTGGGCAGAGTTTTATCAGTGAGTGCTGTATATGCTAGTGCTATTAAGGTAAGAAAGTACTATTCGTAGTTATAATGTACCCTGGCTTTATATTATAACAAGATGAGAAAGACTGGAAAGAAGCAAGCCAAAGTTAAATATACTGTTGTGATCATGGGCTTTTGGGGGATCTGAAAATGTATTGACCATGTTATATGTAGAGTTAAAAGATATCTTCTCCTGTTTTATAGTGGTGGATGTGTTGCCCATGGCATAAGCTATATACATTGCCTGTTTTTTATGAGCCATAAGGCTGAAGAACAAGAGAATATGATGGAAAACATAACAAATGGCAGCTCTTTCTTACCTTTGCAACGTTACTAGCTATTGTAGCACATGGTTTTACTTGGGGACAGGGAGTCTGCAAGTGCAAGGAGTTAATCGTGAGAAGTCTGATCTATGTGTTCTAAGTGGAACCTACAAGAGTTCTTCCATTTGCAAATTTACTAGTTATTATTCTATTAACATCTAATTTCAAATATACATTGCCAAGCATTTCAATGAAAAATGAAGTTTGAAACTGTGAGAAGTGAATAAGGTATACACATTGTTAGCTTCCATGCAGCCTTAATTCTTTAATACATTAAGTATAACAGTGTAGAATTTTGTTTATTTATTAAAGGGTGATCAGTGCACTTTTTCTTAAGGCTAAAAGTTAATCATTTAAAGCATGGAAATGTTCTTTCACATCTTGGAGGGGAATAAAGATCAGATGAGAACAGATAGCAATTAGGGTAAGTGGGAGCAGTTAACCTTAACTTTAGAATAGGCCTCTGGATGCAGCAGTCATTTTGAAGCAACTGCTCCTGTTTGGAAGTTTACACTTCCTCTTTGGAAATTATATAGTTTTTTGTGTTTACTTTGAGTTAAACAGGAATAGGAGGGTTTTAAACTGTGTTTATTTTTGATTTTTGGATGTTTCTATAGAAGCGGAAAGTCCAAAAAAAAGTGACATAGGTTCAGTTAGATTTGAGAATTATCTTTGCGAGATCAACCTGTCACACATTAGTGTGTGTATGCAAGTTGCAAGGTAGAACATATAAGGTAGGCATATATTCAAAAGGTATTAAATACCTAATAGGTGGGACTGATTTTCATTTTTTTAATCAGAGTAGCTGGTTTCTCAGTATTAACATGAAATATAAATAGCCTTACAGGTGTAGACAAAAAACAAGGTGTTTTGAATTATAACTCTTTTATGATAAAGTGTATGATATTGTGTACTTAGCTATATGTGCTGCTTCTACCTCTCTTATCTTCCATTACCTAATATCTCTATTTCCATCCCATTTTAGCTTTCACCTAAACTACCTGATCAGTTAACCACCTTCAAGAGTGTACGGCCCAAAACCTTTCAAGCAGGAATCAAAACAGCCCTGTCCACTCAAGACTTAGTAATTGTATGCCATAACTTTGTTATACAGCTATTCCACATTTTGCTATTCTTGTAACTTTGCAGGGTGCACACCGCTATAGACCCTCTGAAAGGGCCATTCCTACACACACTTTTGTTTCTTATCTATCTGTTAGTGTGCGACTTTTAAAAAGAATCTTACACCACTATATGCCTCCCCACTGCTTAAAACCAACCCTTGTCCTGTTGTAGTACAGTGTGCTAACATACTTTAAATAATTGGATCTTTAAACCCTTTTATTGTGTTAACATCCAAATTGCCCCAAACCATATGGTTTCCTCCTACCTTGGCCTTCTGCTCATAGTGATTTTTTTTTTCGCCACACTCTTAGGCAGGTACAGCCTGCTCCGGGTTCACTTTGTTCCTCTACCCTACCACCTTTCCCACCCACCCCTACTTCCTCTACATTTATACTTCCTGTAATCCCACCCCCTACTTTCTAGACCAACATACCTTCCTACTTTCTTACAGCCTCCTCCCTCTCTACCTCCCCCTCTCTAAAAACTCAGCTCTAGCCATCACCTTTCTGACTACAAATACTAGTCCACATTTCCCTCCTAATCTATATACCACACACAACACCATTCATCAACCTTACTCATCCTTGCGTCTTTACTACTACTATTATCTCTATCCACCTTCACTCACTCAAAAAATTAATATTTCACCCCCACAATCCTCAGCACTTACTACTCACCCACATGCTAACAAAAGTAGCTATTATAACATCTCTCCATCCCTGTTAGTAAACAACACCCTATGCTCAGCCAAACCACACCTCACCCCCACTACCAATAAACTAAAATTAGCAGTACATTACCCAAAATCACCATCACTAGAAAAGCACCAGCCGCACACACTACTCCCATTTCCTCATAGTATTACCCCAATGTGGAGATAATTCACCCAAACCCTGGACCACACAACTTACCCAAAACTTCCCACAGCCGTAAAGCCCATGATTTATACTTTGTAACTATCACTGCTCGAAGCCTGTGCAATAAGATCACAGAATTCCAATCATGGCTTAGCCACCGCTCTCCAGACATAATAGCAATAACTGAAACATGGCTTAAAGCGCATACACTAGACTCTGAAATTCTTCAACCAGGCTACCACATTATACACAGATAGAATCCAAAAAAAAGGAGGGGGAGTAGCTTTAATATATAAGGACTCCTTAGCAGTAAGTATTCATCCAACTCCTGTCCCCAGTTTCAGTTGTCTAGAAATCTTACTGGCATCCCTCTATATAAATCCTAGCAAACAACTTTGTATTGCCTCCATTTATATTCCCGCCAGTCATAACATCTCCTACTTAAAAGACTTCCTAGGATGGATTTAACCATACTATCCCCCAAGAAGCCATCATACTAGGAGATATGAACATTAACTGGCATAACCTAACCATGAGAGCTCCTAACACCAGCATTAATCGCCATAGTTTCACTCAACTTGTCACTGAGCCTACACGTACATTTCACACCCGAGATCCTAGTATCCCATCCCCACTACTGTACCAATACCAGTACCCTCCCCAACACCCTAAGCGACCACCTACCTGCATACACCCACAGAACCCATTTACACATCCCCAAACCTCACTTATACAAATCAATCAGGAACCTAGCCCACTTTAACCAAGAAACATTCAAAACTACCCTTCAAGCTCTCAACTGGTCCCCACTAAAATCACTACCCCTAGATGATGCTGTACAATACTTTTAACAACATCTTCTTGAACACAGTAAATAGCCTAGCACCTCTTTGTACCAAATACTCAAAACCTAATCATGCCCCCTGGTTGACAAAGCCTACAAAACACACACTGTTGGCCAGAGACAAAGCCTGGAAAATTTAGAAAAAAATGCAGGACCATAGAAAATTAATTAAACTATAAAAAACTTAGAAATTCCACAAAAAAAATTATCATAACTGGTAAGAAAACCTACTTTTCCTCTAAACTCTCCTCCCAAAATACGAACCCTAAAAAATTCTGGAAATCCGTATCCACCCTTCTGAATCCAGGTAACATTCAAAATCCATCACTAGCTCCTGACAGAAACCCTGTCCAGATAGGGCACACATTCAGTAACCACTTTATTAACACCATCCAAAAACTAATCAAGGACTCACCCACTAAAATAAATCCCATCTCTGCCATTACCCCCACAGAACCCCTATCCCTTACAAATAATTCACTAGTTAATTCATTTTTCTCACTTCAACCCATGCCTACATCTCTAATTCAAAAATTACTAACCAAATTAAAACCCTGCTTACTCTGTGCTGATAACTTAAGACCAGAATACTTGCAACTAGCAGTCAAGGCTATAGCCTACCCAGTCAGCATTCTTATTAACCGCTCTATCATTGAATCATATGTCCCCCTACTATGGAAAAAATCCATTATTACCCCACTTCACAAAGGAGGTAATACCCATGATCTCTCAATAAATGAATAAGGCTCTTGATGCTGGTCTACCCACTTCTGTACTCCTGCTAGACCTTTCAAAAGCTTTCGACACAGAATCTTACCCTAAACTTTTGTAACAGCTAGACAAACTGGGTTTCTGTCAAAGGGTAACAACCTAGTTTTCCTCCTACCTTAACAGACAGCAGTCCGTTAAATGGCAAAAACAACAATCTGATTACCTTGCTTAAAAACACAGGTGTCCCACAAGGATCCATTTTAGGATCACTACTCTTCAATGTATTCATTAATGATCTAAATAAAGCCTGTCATCAAAGCATACTAATTCAATATGCAGATGATTCATCTGTCATCTCATCCTCCAATAATTTCTCTAACCTCCAAAAAATCCCCCAAGATGACACTGTGTGCAACTGGGTATTGGAGAAATTTCCATTGTACCTTTATAGGAAAAATGTCACTCAAGGTGTCTAAGTCTATACAGAGCACTGCCAAACACTTGAGGGGAGCTAATATGTAGACCCTGAAAATTTAAAGATGAAGTATTTAGGCAGATATTCTGAAGTTAGAAACAAATCAAGCAGTACTTACTGAAAACAAATAATTAACCTGTCAAGAATGATGAAAAGAGGGGAGTCACATGAATGGCTACTGCCTGGCTACTACTAATGCTGGTCTCATCACAGCTTCACTCTGTTGGGATGCAGTGCTCCTTTGCTTCTTCTCTTACCAGAAGGAAAATGTTAGCACCAATTCCAAGATAAGAAGCAGGCCATAGCCTGTTTAGTGATCCACAGTCTTGTCCCAGGTAGAGCAAGGGTCTGTAGGCTTGCAGCTTTTTCCTGGTCAATACCTTGAATAGTAACCAGACCAATCACAAACATTAAGCACTCGCTCTCCAAACAGAAACAGTCATGAATCAATGTACTCTGCTCCTTCTCTGCCCAGGACCAGAATGTAAGCACAGATTCCAAGCTGTTACCTGTAAAGCACTTTGTTAGGCTTTCTGGTGATCAGCAGTCTCCAGAAAATAATGTCATTTTACTCATTCTCTCACCAGAAGAAAACAGAAGCACTAATTCCAAGATGATTACTGAGAGGCAGAATCCAGGCTGTCCAGTAACTGATGGTCTTGAAATAGATGTTTAAAGGTAAAATGAAAAAAAAAATTGTTTATCCTAAACACTGCAGTGTACACGAAGCAGTTAGACAAGAAAGTGGGCAACTTAAGTTTTAGCTGTTTTAAAAGATTAAGATAGATTGAAAGGGGGTGGGCACATTTGTATTCTGGTACTATGGAATACAGTGGGATGGCCAATAAATTTAAATAGTTGAAGGGGTGTGATTTCACAAAATGATAGCTCTGTGCTTAATCACACCAGCCAGTGAAAGAGAGGGAAGGAGCTATATAGTCAAATTAACATAAGGGTGGGCAACTAGAAAGACAGTGGTGTTTAAGAACATAACACTAACAGGGTGGGAGGGTGGGAAAGAATTCTGTTTAATGCACAAGAGACACAACTGTGGTCTCTTTTCAAGTTTTAATATGCAATTAAAAGCAGAATACAAGAAAAAACAGTGTAAAGAAAACAAATCACAATATACAAAATAGAAAAGGTAATGCAAAGTACAAGAAATCAAAAGCAAAATAACCTTTCCCTCACAGCAAGCTGTGGCAGTCTGGGTGAGTTTTTCCAGCAAAACGTAACTTATTAGGTGAAAATTACCTTTATTCCCAGCATCCAGGTGAATGCATGCTTTACATAGTGTCACACTATAACAGCAAGTCCTTTGTGAAGCATATATCATTTAACTTGCAGAAAATAATGCATACTCACATTTTTTGCATAGGACACCCTCTTCCAACTTGCCGTCTCTGTAATTTAGTGTGAGATATGTGCAAATGACCCCATTAAGACATACCTGTGTCTTGGCTACATGGCTTCTGAATGCCCATATCTTCGTACTTTACTTTTAAAGTCTTTATGGGTACATTCAGACCAATAAAGCCAAACCCTACTAGCTGAGACATGCTATGTTTTAAACTTTTTCTGACCTCATCAGTGAAGTATTACAAGATTTTTGGTTGTTTTTTTAGAAATTTAAGAGTTTAAAACCAAGCCTGGTGTCTATAAACATTAAAATGTCTGCAAAGTATCCTAAATAACATTCAAACAAAAGGGTTCGGAAGGCCATACAGGCAAACCATTGTTTCCTTAATGGGTCATTTGTTTGTATCCCATGGACTTCCACCAAAGGAGGATTAAGGTATTGCACAATGAAGAGTCTAACATGGCTGGGTCTTGCAGTTCCTACAAAATAGTTTGTGAGAAGGAAATTATAGCAGAAGAGTATAGTATCTGAAGACGAATATGTGAATATTTACTGTGGAATCTAGTTGCAGGAACTCAGACAGAATTTGGATATTATTCCCCAAGATAAAGATAGCTGGGCAACAGTGAATATAAATTATATTTCACAGGAGCATGTGTATTTAATTGAATGCTTTGAGACCCGTCCAGTAATTGTCAGATTATACACCAATAAAAAATAAGATAGAGATGTGGGGATGTAAAATAAGACACTGGCACTTTCCTGCATATATGTTAAAAAGAGAGTCATTTAAGAAATTGGTAATGGATGTGATTTGAGAGTTATTATGAAAGGTAGAAATTCCTTCAGAAGGGATATCTAATGACTGACAAAATGAAAATGTAGTTTAAAAACTTGGAAGAAGTAGAAAGAGATATGGGAAACAAGTAATAGAAATTATTTAGAGGGTTGACAAGGGAAGGGGCATGTCACAGAACAAAAAGAGGAACAATTGCAGAATGTTAAAGGAAAACATCAGAGTATTTAGGTAATATGCATGATGTTTGAAAGGTTGCTGGTGAGCTGTTATTTATTGATAACTCGAGTGAAAAACCTTTAGCAGAACAATGTAGGCAAAATAAGGTTGAAAGGGTTGTAGGTAGTCAGAGAGATTGTAACAACAAAAATAACCTGAGATCCTGTAGCAGGATTAGAGATACCTGGGACATTTTATGACAAATTGTATAAAGCAGAAGAATGGGGAAACCAAGAGATGGCTCAAGTGGAAATATTTATGAAAGATTTAGTTATGCCAAAGTTAGAGTAAGATAACTAACATATACAAAGATGAGGTTAAAAGTGGTGAGGTTTAATCAGTCAACAAGGAGGCCTCCAGGAGCAGACAATATTCCTGTGGAAGTTAGTTATAAAAATCTTGCAGGTTTTGTTTAAGTGGATTAGTAAAACCTTTTTTTTTCTTTTTCTTATGTAACAAGAAACATCTTTATTCAGTTCTCACTTCTCACATAGGTAATCATACATTTATATAAATGAAAACAAACCATATTGACATAATTTCAATTACAAACATTTTACATCAACTATAATCTTCTGTACATTGTCCAACATTACATAACTCATTCAGTTCCTCCCATCCCTTAAACCTCATTCCTCCTCTAAAACATTATTCTGAATGTATTGTTCTCACAATTCCTGTTTTTTCTGTGTGATTTGCTTCTACCCTCTTCTAAAGATCCCACTTCCTGTTAGAAGTATTAGCATCTTGGAAGAAAGCTGTGGTGGTTGTGTTAGCCAAGGAGAGTAATGATCCTTCAAATCTGGCATCATATTCACAGACTTCAATTTTAAACCGTGATTATGAAGTATTTATCTGTGTTAAAAGGTATTACCAAAGTTGATTGCTGTGAATCAGTGTGATATTGTGAAGGCCAACATTCAACAGCATTAACAGAACAGTAATGATCCAGGGAAAACAGAATGTAAGAAAATGCTGCTATTGCTGGTAGATCTTGATGCAGAGATATAATTCAGCACAGTATAATAACATTTGTATTCCTTGATATAGTAATATGGTTAGGAAGGAAAATATATGAAAGGTTAGAAGCAATAATTAAGTTTGGGGGTTTCTTTCTGATTTGCTGCATTTGAACAGAGGAATCAGGCAGGGTATCTTCTTTCCCTTTTGTTATTTGCTTTATATTTAGTGCTATTAGCAAATAAAGTAACAGACTCACAAATTCAGGGTATAACTCGTGTGGTAATCAAGAAAATATAGCTTTGGGGCTTCCAAGATGCCCACTGATGAAATAATTGAGCAGATCTCTTCAGTTGTAAACACTTAATATGAAAAAAAAAGTCTGCAAAAGCACTCAGTGTGGATAAAATTCCAATTAAGGTCTAGTAATTATATTGTCAAAGAAGAAATGTGATGAAAGTACAATAAAATCAACCAGAAAAGGAGAAGAAAAAACTCTGGGTGGAATCTTGCAGCTGCTCATCAAAAAGCAGTTTAAGTTTCAGCTTTGGTATTGGAAAGGGTATTCGAGATACCTAAGAAATTTTATGAAAATTTGTACAAAGCAGAGCATTGTGGAAATCAAGAAAAGACACAAATGGAAATATTTATGGAAGACCTTTAGTTATACCAAGATTAGAGGAAGAGGTTCAACCACTTGTAGCTGTGAAAGGAAAAATGAGATAAACTTTGTGATGTATAATCAGTTAAGAGGCAAGTCTCCAGGAATAGGTAGTATTGCTGTGAAAGTTTGGATGTTAATAGGAAAGAGCATGATAAAGATGTGGAAGGTTTTGTTTAACAATATTTTAAAAAGGGTAGGTGGAATACTAGCATCTTAGAAAAAGCTGTGTTGACCATATTATACAAAAAGGTTAAAAACCCTTCTGCCCTGCTATGTATAGACTCATTTCAAATTTTAACAATGTTTAAACCATGATTATGAAGTGTGTGTCTTTACTAGCTAACAGAATGGCAAAGGTATTGCTCGAAAATTGATAGATACGGATCCATGTGGTTTTGAGAGGAGAGGCAACCACTTGGCAACATTAACAGAATATTAAGATGAAAGGGTTCTTCTCCGATGTCCTTCATGGATGCATCTGCAGTCATAACAAGTGGGTTGTCCTGTCGTCAGGCAGCCCTTCAGTCGGCCGGATTCCAAAGTCCGGGTCCGGCTTCGGCTGATGTCGCACTCCACCCGACGTCATCTCTGTTGGTCTTCGGGTATAAAGGCATCAGCCGACGCCATTTTCCTCAGTCTTTCTTGCCGCGTGGCGCCCGAAGCAGAAGCTGTTCGCAAGTGCCGGTCGGTCGGATCCAGAGATTACTTCTACCGAATACTACTTCGAAGACTTCTAAAGCTAAGTACCCTGTTGGGGACTCTTTCTTGCCTCAGCCGATGTCAGAAATAGTTAACTAAAAAACTATCCACTGATGAATCTCTTGATAAGAAATATGTATTAGAGATGGTAAATAACATACAACAGGTTAGCAACCATTCCTTAAAATGTGGCTATGATGCACTGGAGGCTTCATTTAGATCAGCCATGACAGGCACAGTGATAAGAAGGCATGCATGGCTAAAGGAACAAGCTTTACCGGATCATGTTAAAGCTAAGTTGCTAGATGCTCCTATGGACAAGACAAGTTTGTTTGGTACATCTGCCCAGCAGGTTATGAAGAAAATGGAAGAAAAGGCAAAATCTGTTCAAACTGTTAAAGATTTCTTGCAGGTTCAACCCCAAGGTTTAGCAGGAACTGGCCTGCCAAAATTGGTCCTTTCCTGACTCCACAAAATTTCAAAGGGGCAGGAATAGACGTTCCAGAGGCAGAAACCAAACCAGAGGAGGTGCCTACAGAGGAAGACAGTGGCAAGGTAACAACAGAGGCACAGACACAGCCACTGCCACTACATCAACACAACCACAGTGACTTAACCCTAAATCCGCCTACCAGGGAACAAATAGCAGCTCCTCTAGGCGGAAAGTTAACCTTATTTTCAAAGAACTGGCACTACATAACAAAGGACAAGTGGATTTTACAAACCATAGATCAAGGTTACCGGTTTCACTTCCACACTTTTCCAGTCAAAGAGGAATGCCAAATCTACCTCCAAATCAAAAACAGAGGCTCTACGCCAGATAATGGAGTTAGCAAACATGAGAGCTGTGGAAAGAGTGCCAACAGCAGAGCAAGGAAAGGGTTCTACTCCAGACTATTCCTAGTTCCAAGAAAGGAAAAAGTTGGAGACCAATTCTCGACCTGTCCACCTTAAATACATACATCATTGTCCCAAAATTCAAAATGCTGACCCTACAGCAACTTCTTCCCATGCTGGGCAAGGAGTCTTGGCTGGTAACTCTAGATCTCAAGGAGGCATACCTGCACGTCCCCATTCGACCAATCTGCAGAAGATACCTCAGATTTCTTGCAGGATCAGAGCACTATCAATTCTCAGCAATCCCTTTGGCTTATCTACTGCGCCCAGAGTATTCACAAAATGCCTGGCATCAGTAATCGCCCATTGCAGACTTCAGGGAATTCAAATTTACCCATACCTGGACGACTGCCTGCTACAAGGGGACAACAAAAGCAAGCTGACAACAGATTTACAAAGGGTCATTTACTTGCTACAAGCACTGGGATACACAGTCAATTTACAAAAGTCAAGGCTGATACCATCCCAAACAAGGACATTCTTGGGCTGAATTGGACACAGTAAAACAAATGGCATTCCTGACTACAGAAAAACAAAAGAACTCCTCTATACTTCATGGCACTAACAAAACTGAACAAGTTAACAGCAAGAAAAGTACTGCAGGCCTTGGGCTTCATGGCATCATGCATAATCTTGGTTCCATTTGCCAGATTACATATGAGAAAACTACAGTGGTACCTAAAGAATTTATGGTCCCAACACAGACACAGTCTAGAAACAGAAATCCCACTAATCCCATGCTTAAAACAGGAGTTCCTATGGTGGGCTCAGGCATGCCAGTCAAACCCAGGCCTACCCTTTCGCAGATGTCAAGCAAGCCAGACCATTACAACAGACGCTTCAGACCTAGGATGGGGGGCCCACATGCTGGACAAATGCGTGCAAGGATTGTGGACACAGGATCAACTTCAACTGCACATCAACCTAAAGGAAATGCTGGCAGTAAAACTGGCAATCCAAAAGTTCAAACCATTTCTCAAAGAAAGCCAGTTGATGATAAGGACAGACAACACCACAGTCATGTGGTACATCAACAAACAGGGAGGCACTCATTCATACCCCCTATGCAGAATGACCTTGGAGCTGTGGACCCTGGCACTCAGCTACAACATCCAGTTACAGGCAATATTTGTACCAGGGAAAGACAATACACTAGCGGACATATTAAGCAGAACCACTTCGGATGCCCACGAATGGAAGCTCCACCCGGACATCTTCAAGACCATCTCAAAGAAATGGGGAATGCCACAGATAGACCTATTCGCATCACCTCTCAATCACCAGCTCAAAAAATTCTGCACAAGGACATTCCACCCATTAGCATGGAAAGTGGATTCGCTCTCTTTCAACTGGAAAGGCCTAACAGCATATGCATTCCCGCCTCTTCCTTTGATACACAAGGTACTACTGAAAATCAAGGAAGAACGTCCAAGGATTATCCTGATAGCTCCAAACTGGCCAAGACAACACTGGTACCCACTACTGAGGAGCATGTCTCGGAACAATATGTGGACAATTCCCCTGATGCCTTTGATGTTAACGCAGAACAACTACAGCATCATACATCCAAACCTAAAAACCTTGCAACTGACTGCATGGAACATCACATAACAGCAGCTATTCCAGAACTTTCCCAAAGAGTTAAAGACATTATTCTTGAAGCACGCAGACCTTCAACAAGAAGGAACTATGCTGGAAAATGGAAAAGGTTTGTCATCTGGAGTACGGAAAGAGGAAAAGATGTGTCAAACATAGATATGCCTAACATTCTGGAGTATCTGGCGAACTTCTTCATTCAGGCCTGTCCTACTCCTCCATCAAGATACATGCATCAGCTATTTCAGCAGAATACAGCCTTGATACACCTGTTTTTTCGCACCCTTTGCTCAGGCAATTCCTCAGAGGAATCAAGAATGTAAAACCTCCAAGGAAACCACCATTACCAGCTTGGGATTTAAACTTTGTGCTAGAAAAGTTGACACTAGCACCCTTTGAACCAGCAGCAACAGCAGACCTACAACACCTGTCATGGAAAACTGCTTTCCTACTGGCAATTACTTCAGCAAGGAGGGTTTCAGAACTACAGGCCTTAATGGCAGTGCAACCCTTCCTAATCTTCCACCAAGATAGAGTGTCCATGAGGACTAATCCTACATTTATGCCTAAGGTGGTATCCAGAGTGTCTTTAAACCAGGCAATCCACCTACCTTCCTTCTTTCCCAACCCACAAAACAGAGGAGAAAGAATACTGCATACCTTGGATGTACATAGACAGCTACGCTACTACTTGGACAGAACAAAAAATAGCAGAAAGACTGACCAACTTTTTGTAGCCTATGCAACAGGAAGGGAAGGAAAAGCTATTTCCAAACAGACAATCTCCAAATGGATAGGAAATTGCATACGATTCTGTTACTCCTTCCATGGAAAACCAATTCCACAGAACATAAGACCTCATTCTACAAGGGCAACAGCCACTACCACAGCCTTCTTACGAGGAGTGGCAACCAAAGACATTATTGAGGCGGCTACTTGGACCTCCGTGCATACATTTGCCAAACATTATAATTTGCCTCTATATTCCAGATCCCGAGCAGGGTTTGCCACTGCTGTACTGCAAGGGATCCTAAACACACCATAATCTACTTTTATCCTCCTCCCCTAGTTGGCTATGGTATTCTACCCACTTGTTATGACTGCAGATGCATCCATGAAGGACATAGTACAGTTTTGTACCTACCATAAATGTAGATGTCCGAACTGGATAGCATCTGCAGTCAGGATTACCCTCCCTCCTTCCCCTCTGTGGTACTCCTAGGGTGTTTACCCTTCTAATAGCTAGCTGTTGGGGGGGGAGTCTTTTATGGTGTATTTGTTTGTGTATATGTACATACATGCTTATTGTTGTGTTTACCTCTATCTATTTGGAAACATTGGCATCTATCCAAATTTTAGCCTGCAAGAGGGCTACTGGTATCTGGGGCAAGAAACACTGAGGAAAATGGCGTCGGCTGATGCCTTTATACCCGAAGACCAACAGAGATGACGTCGGGTGGAGTGCGACATCAGCCGAAGCCGGACCCGGACTTTGGAATCCGGCCGACTGAAGGGCTGCCTGACGACAGGACAACCCACTTGTTATGACTGCAGATGCTATCCAGTTCGGACATCTACATTTATGGTAGGTACAAAACTGTACTTTAAGGTGCGTTTAAACAGAGGAACCAGTCAGGAGTGATTCACAAATTCAAGGCTATCACTGTTATGGTAGTCAAGAAAAGTTAGCTTTATTTGCAGATGATATTATTTCGTTCTTGATATATCCAGAAAAGGACGTATTGGTGGTGTGAAACAGTTTGAAAAAATGTTCGGTCTTTTATGTTGTAAAGTGAAGATAAAACAAAGGCTGTGGCAGTAAGCTGTGCACCCACACAACGTGAATTAGTTAGGTGTATGGATAAAAATTGATTCTGTTATTGCAGTTAAGGATATGTGGGAAGAGACAAAATAAAAGGTAGTACAAAATTGGTTGTCACTAAAGAAATAATTGTTTGGAGTTCAGATATAGGATCTGAATTGCCCATACAAAGTAAGGCCTTACTGAGCATGATGCTATTGGCTGCCAAAAAAAGCAATTACCAGCAGATGCAAATCACAATCTAAGCCAACTGAAGTGCTGAATATTGTAAACAAGATTAAGGAACTGGAGGTGAGATGTTGTAGATAAGGAAAGGAGCAGATAACATAGAATTAAGTAGAATTTGTAGGAACAGGGCATGAAGAATAATGTTGAGGTAGAGGAGTGAGATTTAATGGAGTTGAATGTATGCAAATTGTGTAATGTTGAAGTGAATGATAATTGTTAAAAAGAAAGCATACATGTATAATCCATGATGATAATGAAAGATATTACAGTGGTTTATTTTCTTTTCTATTAATGCATGTGTACCTGTGCCAGTTTTAAAGCGCGAAGAATTAATAAAAGTGTTAAAAAATGAAAAAGTTAGCTTTACTTGCAGGTGATATTATTTTGCACTTGATACATCCTAAAAGGATATTTCTGTGTTGTCTTTTGGACATATAAAGTAAATGAAGCTGAAAACAAAGTCTGTAGGGGTGAACTATCCATGAATTGGATCAGCAATATCCATATTTATGAGGACATAAGATGCCGTATTTAGGTATATGGATTCAAAATAATTATGGCAGCAATGGATATGTGGGGAGAGACTAAACAAAAGATTACACAAAAATTTGAGAAACTGTAAGCTCCAGATTATGGCTGTGGATAATAAGATACAAGCAGTGAAATGTTTTCAATCCCTTTAGTTTGTTATACAGGTCAGGCATAGTTTTATCCACTGGAGGAGAAGTTGTGGATGGCAGTTAATAAAAAGTTGAAGGAATTTATTTGGTGAGAGAAGAGGGCATGGGCTATGTGGGATAAGTTGAGTCTCCTTATCGAGCAAGGTGGTTGTCTGTTTTTTAGCACTACATTAGAGCTATGCAGCTGAGACTCAAGATACATAACTCAAAGAAAAGGTTAAAAATTAAAGTGGAAAGGGATGGTGATGATGAAGGGTCTGTTTGAGAGATAAAGAAACTAAGATTTTGAATGCAAATCCTTTAGGGGAATAACAAAGTACAGATTATTATATTACTAAACTAGCAAAAAAATATTCTAACGTTTAAGCCACCACAGGAATGGAGAGAGGAAATTTTACTAATAGGGATAACCTCAAGTAATGGTATTGAAAATAGACAAGAAGTAAGTAATGTGGTTAGGGTAATGTTTATTGTATTTGATTGGCTTCACTCATTTGCATTGAAGGCCTCTTAATAGAGTGGGATGAGCGTAGGTAAATAACAGAGTGTAGCAGTGAGAAATGGATGGATGATGGAGAATGCTATGTAAAAGATTAGTCGAGTAGAACACAAGCTACTGTTAAATAAGGAATAATTAGTAGGTTGTGCAAAATAATGCCTGATAACTATAAGAATCAATCACTGGGGATTAGAAAAGATTGGGAAAAGAGAATATAAAGGCACTTTAGAAAGTTACAATGAGACAAATTCTGTAATGTTCCTAGTGATGCATCAAAGTCTAGAAATGTAGGGTTTTTCCATGGAAGTGTTTTGCAGAGGTAGTTTTATACCAACAGTAGACTTTTGAGGATTTTTCCTCAAGCAGATAGCAAATGTTGGGTGTGTGATTTGGAAAAGAGAAGTAATTAAGAAGGAGTTTTTTTGGACTGTAACATGATGACAGATGTTATTAATTCTCTACAGAGTACTTTGTTGGAAGTGTTGGGGAACAAATGGCAGTAACTAAGGAAATGATTCTTCTGAGCCGAGACATGAGTTGGGATGCATGGCTAGCTTAAAAAGGCCCTTATGGTCATTAGTCTAGTAAACACCTGCGAACTTATGTGAATTGCCCAGTTTAGTGTTGCTGTCTGCCAAAAAATGCAGTTGCACGAAAGTATAAGTCTAAATCTAAACCGATTGTAATTGAAATATTGAATTTTATAAAGAATGTAAAAGAGCTAAAGGTGAGATATTTAGAAAAAGAAGGAGCAAATTTCGTAGAAAATTGTGGAATAGGTTGCAACAGTACATGCAGGATAATGTTTAGTAGGAAGAGTAAGGTTTAAAAAGGAATCTTAAGAACTTTATTTGGCACAGTTCTTGCTGAACAAGGTTCTTTTTTGACAAAAAGTGACCTATTTTAAGTGGTAGTTCCTAAACTGAAGATGCAGTTTGCTGTAAGCCTTTTATCAAGGAGTGTTCCAGTTGTAGAGGTTTACATGAAACAGTTTTCCTCTTTAGGTCAGTTGTTTTTTAAATGAGGAATTTAAAATGTATCCAAAAAAAGTTCAGATGTATTGAGTCTTTAAAACAAATAAGTCTTGTATAATGTTATAAAATGGATATCAGTTGGGGAAACTAGAAAGTTTCCTGTCAGAATTAATACTTGAAAAGGTGTTAAGCAAGAACTGTTACTTGGTGGTCATCTTGAATCTCTGCTGCCTGCACCTCTTTCTTTTCTGTGATGTCCTTCCCATTTTTGCTTAGCTTAGTAGGCCTGTTCCTCCCGTCTTTTACTTGCATTTTTTTACTAGGGTAGAGTATTGATCTCCATGGACCTTTTTCAGACTCATCCCAGGATAGCTGTATGATTAAATGACTTGCTCAGAGTTGGGCGGTGAAGGCTGAGGGAATCAAACCCTGTACCTTTGGACCACAGGAAACAGCTTATTAACAGCTCCTTAATCCTCTGTGCCGGCTGCCAGACAACTTCCTTTATTTTTGCTGTGTAAATAAAAAAATATATATATAACTCTTCTTGACCTATTTTCTCAAACCCGGTTTTGCATATTTGCTAGCCTTATCTGCTTTGTTGATTATCTGATTGCCTCTTTGTACTTGTCCTCTTCAGCACCCTGCCTGCTGTCTGCATCTGTCTTGCCTTTTTCTGAATGTTAGCCATAAATTTCTGTATCCACTTTTTCTGTCTTGTCTTTACCTCAAGCTGCTTTCCATTGTTCTAATTATTCTTCTAGCCATGATTCATTTGCATATCACATTTCCATGTTGGTTTATGCCTAGACTGTTAAATCACCTCAGACGCTGTGCCCTAGCTCAGTATTATCCAGGCCATTAAAAATCCTACAGCATCATCCTAGTATTTTTGTTCTTCATCTTTTTCCTCTTTACATTAACCACACAGTAGTGTAAGAGCAAGGAGTGTATAAATATTTAGGAATTGATGAAGGATCAACAATAAAACACAGACAAATGTGAATAAAACTTGGTAAGGAATACTTCAGAATACTTAATTAATCCTGAAAACAGCACTGACATCTAGGATCAAAATCCAGGCTAGCAACTAATTTGCTCTTCCTGTCCTAACTTATAGTTTTGGAGTGACTGACTGACTCCAAGACATGTTGGACAGATTAGATAGGAAAACTAAGAAAGATGCTTCATGCTCATAATGATTTGGTGCTGCAGTAGCGTTATCGCCTCACAGTAAGACGCTATCCGGTTCGATTCTCAGCTAGAGCGTCTTCTGCGTGGAGACATGCGTGAATGGGCGCACCTTCGTTGAAGGTTGTGCGTCAGGCCTGGCAAGCCGGTACGTAAAAATCAACTGCCAATCATTAGCGGACCGGAGTTCTACTGTGGCGACCCCTAACCAGGAAAAGCCGAAAGACACAAAAAGTGCATACCAAGTGCATTCCCTGTTTCGAAGGAGGGATGGACCTCCTTAAAATTGATTATAGGTATAGATCTGCAGTTGTGGGACTCCCCACATATCTGCTGAACTCACAAGACCCAAATGTAGTGAAAGTTTTGAAACATGACGAGAATAAATCTAAGATGACTTCTCTGTTTAGGGTCTATATTAGAACACCAGACACTCAAAATTTCGAGTGTTCTAATATCGACCAGTTTTCAGCGAATGCTGAAAATATCTAAGAAACAGAAAACTTAATTTTTTCCTAGGGAAAGAATTCAGTTGTCCGTTTCTGTTGCTTCGGTATTTTCAGCACTGTGGTAGAAAGTTACGGGTCTGGTTCAGGTAAGTGTGCGATTGTGTGGACGTGAGAGTTAGGGTGGGGTAGGTGAGTTAGGGTTAGGGCGCGGGTTAGGTGACTGTGCGATAATGACGGAACTTAGGGTTAGGGTTTGGGTTAAGGTAAGTGGATAGTTAGCTGTTCTGTATGTTCGATGTTTTAAATTTTCGATTAATAGGGTTCGATATTAGAACACTCGAAATTTTGAAAGTTGGGTGTTCCTATATAGATCCTCTGTTTTCTCTAACAGAAGCATATCTGTGTCAAGCAGGAATGGAAATCAAGCCAGAAGTAAATAAAAATTAGGCAGCAACTGAATGTGCCAAAAAACAAAAGAAAGAATATAAGGTGAAGGACCTGATGAGAAGGCAAGAAATGTGGAAAAAGCATAAACATAGTTGCAGGTATAGAAAACTTCTGGAAGAGCCTCATGTTGATCAGGAACAAATGCAGGAATGGTTGAGGAGAGGAGAATTCAAAGGTTAATATTGGTAGCCCAAGACAGTGGGTTGCATACACGTTGGTTTACAAAGTCCATTTACCGTGGGAGAAACAGACAAATGTAGGTTTTATAAAACTGAATTGGAAACAGTCACATACCTCGTTGCTGGTTGCGACATACTAATGGCAGAAGGACTGTATACTGAAAGGCATAGTAATGTGGCAAGACTGTTGCAGTGGGGAGTAGGCAAACATTATGGTACTGAAGTGACTGAAAAACACTGGAAATATGAGCCACAAAGCATCATAGAAAATGAAGATGTCTACATCACATGGGATCACCCATTACCAACAGTTCAAAAAATTAGATGCTAGAATTTTGGATATAGTGGTCCAAGAAAAGAAAAGAAAAGTAGCATTGCTCATTGAAATCGCCACACATAGTAACTACAGTGTCTTGCATACAGAGAGGCACAAAGTCATAAAATATCAGGATTTGCAGGCAGAAACGAGAGCAGTGTGGAGGAAAGATACGCAGGCAGTTCCAATAGTAGTAGGAGCAACAGGTCTTGTAAAAAAAAAAAAAAAAAAAAAAAAAAAAAGTTTGCAGTTGTATTTAGATATGCTGCCAATCCATGTAACTCAATACAAATTGCAGAAGGAGTCATTACTGGGCACATTGCGTGTGCTGCGAAGAGCACTACTGGCTGACATAAAAGAGTGAAACAGTACTAATTTCATGAACTTTAACAGTACTTTGACTTAGGAATGGGGCCCATTCCAGTCACAGTATTAGAAAACCCAAAAGATTTGGAAAAAAAAAACAGTATAATGCTATTTGCTAACTCTGCTCTCACCTAGACATCCTTGATCTCATCTGTCTTGGGTAGCACCACATCCAGAATTCTGTCCTTTCTCATACAGTCCCTCAGCAGTTAACTGATCCCGTCTGTTCTCATCCCTTTTCTGTCCTGAAGCATATAACCTCCTTTCATGCCAGTAGGAAAACTGTTTTCTTCCTACCATTGTCCTTTATTCTTTCCTCTAGTCCTTCATCTTCCTCATTTAAAGTGCCTGGATGTTAACTCGTGTGCTTATCCTAGGTTGTGACCCTGCTGTGTCCCTCACTTTCTTCATGATGTGGTGCTCCTCTTGTTCTCACTGCTCTGCATGGAGACCATTCATGCTTGAGACACTAATTACTTTTGTGTGTTAGTGACGGTGTCTGTTTTAGGAATGTTTGATATTCTGGTAAACTCTCGACTTGAGTTGCAAGTGTGTTGCTGGATCTCAAACTAGGAAGCTCCAGTGCTCATTTTTCCCTGAGATGTTGGGCAAAACTAGGGTCACACTGTCCACCTCAAGATAAAATAAGATGCTTTTAAAATTCTACACAGTTTGTCAAAATGGGGTATATGGGCAGCGAATGTATTCTGTTCAGGTTGGAAGGCACCATTATCTATGCATTCCTTTACTTTCTTTTCCCTTTCTTCTCATCAGTTTGCTGTTAGTGAGATTAGGATAAACAAGCAATAGATGTTTACTGTTTTTCTTTGATATTCAGATTGTGCTAGTTCTATTACTGCAACTCTTTATACTTGAAAATGCAGTCGTGAATTCTGGGGAAAGCTGTTTTGTCTAGTATGAAGGCCATCTGTTCAAGGTCTGGTTGTTCTAGAAGTGACCTTTCATTCCCCTGTTTTGTTTTAATAGGCAATTGATATTCTTGCTATAGCTTTGAAACTCTCTGCTAGGGTTACCTACACAGCCATGTTAAAAAGCTTTTCTGCATGGGCTGCTAAGCTGACCCACACTTCAGAAACCCATGGCTTAATAGAGTATCTCTCCTGTTTATGGCACCTATTTGACTTTCTTCTTGGTTGCATGATCATCAGAATTATATTTCAAACCTGCTGTACTTTTGTTTACATTACTGAGATCGCTGAAAGCAAATTATGGGCTTTACATAGGCTGGTTAAGTAGTTACTGTTGGAAATCTATCACCTTCATTTGCCCTTCAGAAAATCATGTTTAAGGGACAGGAAATTACATAACTGACATATTGTTTCAACTGCTGCTTGAGCCAGTAGGCTTGACGGACATAAGCGTATGTGTTGAAAGATTTTTTTGATCGTCTTAGTTATCTCTGTACATTGAATTTTTCATATTGCGTGCTGTGAAGTGCATGCACCTTTATTATCTTCTTTCTGAATTGCGCTTATTGGATTACGTATCACCAGTGATGTTATTCATATTGATCACTGCTTCAATAGCCTAAGCTATGTGGGTTATATCCTGCAAGGATATAACAACTGGCCAGCTTCTTCATCTTCAGGGCACCTTACATACTCTCAAACCATTAGTCAGCTCAAGCTGTGACTGACTAAAAAGATAGGTTTTGGTGCCAAACCCTTCCAAGCTTTCCTGCCATCAAAGAGTATGCACCTCTGAAGCTTTCATGGATCAGCAGTCTGCTTGTGCTGTTCCTTTCCCGGGCAGATCAGTTTACTTCGGAGAAAAAAAGCCTTCCTATTTAAAAAAAAATGCTTATTTGATAACACTTTCCTGTTCAGGAAAGTTATTTTAAAGATAGGAGTTTGTGTACAAAAGTCTTATGACATCCAGTAAAACACACTTTTAATCCTGTCAGTTTAAATGTTATTTAAAGTATTTCAGAAATGATTTTCCCTGGAGAAAACCTGTTTATTTTTCTTTTTGGAGCTGGCAAAGTTCTTTACAGTGATTTTTATTATGTTTTTCTTTGGTGGGTGACTTTTAAAGACTTTAAACTTTTACTGCCTGTTCTGCCTAGGAAAAAGGCACTATTTTCAGCTTGATCATGGAACAAACTACCAGTCCCTAGTCGGTCTTTCTAACCACAAAAAGAAAAAGAAAAAAATTAAGCAAACAACCTTTGCCACCATAACAGGCTAGCGGTTTGCCTCAGCTGCATGTGGTTGACTCATATGTGGCCATTTGTTGTACCTCAAACCACTTATCTACCGTAGATTCCACTGGTACAACACCTACAGCCACTATGGACCAGGGTTTAGGCACATACTCTATGTCTGTTGGGGTCCCCTCAGTGGACAAGGGAGTACCACTCTTGTCAGCCTTAGGAGAGGGAAAGGGGAAGGATTTCCTGTTTTTCAGAATGTTGAGCTCATCCATGAGGACACTGCTGTTGCCATTAGTAACGCTGTCGGGCTCATTTTTTTTCTCATAGGTTCATAGATTAGTACTAGGCTAACTGCCCTTATGGACCATTTTAAGCCTAGGCAATTAACCCATGTGTGAAGCAAACCCTGCACCTTGTGGCTGTAAGGTAAACACCTTAACCATTATGCCAACCTCCCTACCATCCTGTCAAAAAAAAATCTGAAAACTAAAGATGTATTTGCTTCTCCTTAAATTTCCTTGGACAGAAGTAATTTACTGGGTCTGGCTCATGGTTTAATTCAGTCTTTTGGTCCTTGTTATAAAACAGATTCTGGTACAAGAACGAAGTGTACCTCTTTTCTTAAAGAGACTCAGTATTAATATGTGTTGTAAGAAAGTGTTTGCTTCTGCAATTTGAATGTTAAGGCTTATTTTAAGGTTTTGTTCTAATTGTGAAATTATGAAAGTATGAGGAATATATTTTGTCTGCAGCCTCTTGTGAGGAAAAATCTGCTTTAAATAATTTAGTTTTTTCTGTCGTACAAGTCAGTACTTATTATTTACAGTTGATATTTCTTCAAGGGCTTTGGCCACTGGTACTGTTTTGAGGAGGATTGCCTGGCTGAATTCTCAGAACGTCTAGATCTAAAAATGAGATTTAAAATTTTCCTTTGGATAGAGATGTAGTTTTAGGCCCCTTTGCTGCAGAAGTGATCAGAGAGGGTGATGAGAGATGTAAATTGATACAGGGAGTCTTAAGATTTTTAAGCCCTCATCCCCCAATTTTTCTAAGGTATTCTCTAACCCTTCCTCCAATTTTGGCAAAAAGCAAAATAAACTGTCTAAACAAAATCCAGGTCAACAGTTATTTAGGAAGAAATGGCAAGGGGCTTCCAAAAAGAATTCAGGAATCCCCCAAGATCAAAGATCAAGGACAGTCCAACAAGTCAAAATGACTGTTTTTAAGGGACCTTCTACCGCCCCCCACCCACCCACCAGCAGTCCATTTTCCCCTTCCAGAAAGTCTGAATATCCACTTTTCGCTTTGGCAACAGCTAGTTAAAGACAAGTGGGTTCTGAAGATCAGTCATCAAGGTTGCAGATGGCAGGAGGAGGAAATTCCCCCTTTCCAGGGATAATCCCTTATCCAGTGGACCAGAGTCTTTCATTTTCACCTGTCCTTCATCACATGCTGTCCCAGGGAGTGATAAAACCAGTTTCTCATTCCCAAGTGGAAAAATGTTTTTATTCAAGTATGTTTATAGTGCAAGTTAAAAGAGAAAATTGCGATAGTGCCCAACTTCAAAATGCTGTCCCTTCACTTTATGACTTTTTACAGCCTCTGTGTAAGACATTTTTGTATGGGTTGGTGTACAAAGTTGTGGATGTGTGTGCTACACAAAGGCTTGTAATTTTTTTCTGTGAGTGAGGCCTCCATGTTGATTAAATACTTTCGTCTTTCACAAATAATTAACTTTTACGTTGTACAAGACATTCTATCTGTGAGCATCAGGCAGTTGATACACTGTCTAAGGATACCAAGTGCTATGAGGCTGGCAGTAGAAGGAAGACAAGCATTTTGGCACTTCATTTTAGTCCAAGGATTAGGAGAATTTGTGTGAACACACAAAGTACTTTATAAATGAAATAGATATGTGATTTTACTGTGGAGGAAACAACTAGTTCTAAAAGGTAACTGTTGAATATGCACTATGCAGAGAAGCTACTTAACTGTAAGGGCAAAGTGGGCAACTACAAACTACTTGCGTTAAAGTAGAGAAGCTATAGGCTGTTTATAACCCTACTCTGCACACCATTTGTGCACAGTGTCGCTTGTTGCTCAACTGAGGGTGCTATCCATGCTACAGATATTGCTAATCACGCAATAATTAATAGTGATTTGGGGATGTTGGGTATTATAGGGAAAATATGTCTCAAGAAACCTGTGTCTGTACATGGTTAATTGCGACTGCAGGGTGACCAGCACCACACAAACACAGGTAATTTATAGTAACACAGAAAAGTCAAATAATGAGCACACTGGCCAGTAGCAAATGACTTTTCAAGGTTCTACAACAATCAAAGGCCTAGAAATGACTAGGTACTTTTTCCAGTCACACTAGAGTTAAACCAGTAGCAAATCTCATCTAGATTACTAATAATCACCAGAAATGTGCACAGGTATTACAGTAAACTCATTAAGAACACAGAATGTACTTATTCCAGGTCTTATCAGGTTGGCATTTTTGTCAAATCCTGTGGAAAACTGTCACAATCAGTAGTTTTGCAGCTAAGTATGTAGCTGCTCGTAGCAAACGACCTCTGAGGCACTAAGACGTGCAGTTTACAGCCTAAGGCTAGGTTCTTTCTCCATTCACTAGAATTAAACCAATAGCTAGATTGCTATTTGCCATCCTGTCCCTCATAAATGTTTTTATGGTAAAGTACTGAGTGTTGCACTTGGTCAAAAATACCAAACATTACAGTTTTATAGTTATTGTACATAAAATGCATGTAGAAGGAAATTGTGAATTACAGTAATATTTAATCGTGTTACTGATTGTGAGCCTTTACCACTGTTTTGGGTTTTGGCTTTCTCAGGACTTTTTGAGCAAAGAAGTTGAGAGGTATGCCAAACAATATGTTACAAACTGGTAAGGATAATTTGATTAAAACTTGAGGACAGAAAGAGTTCAGTGTCTGTAGCATGTGGTGCAACTCAAGGTCAAGGTCTTAACTTGGAGGGGTACTGTTAATAAAGAAGGCAGCAGTGCAACTACTGTTAGATCAATAATAGCAACAAACAGATCAAACTGCTTTTAGTACTTTGGCAGCTGGGAAAGGGAAGTATGTGACAAGAGGAGAGATGAGCTGAAGAACTACAGCTCAGGCGTATTAAAATAAAGAAAGCAAATTGGCCACTTTGGAAACCAGCAGCAGTGAAATGCACTGTTGTCAGAGATGATCTGAAAGACAAATGGGGAGCAGTTATTGAAGCACAAGAAATGGTAATTAAACCTGGCTGAGTGAAAGAGGGCAGTAAGGGTCTGATGACAGTGTTAAGGGGAAAGAAGTTAGAAGCTAAGCTGCCTGCATGGTACATTCTTCTATAGCCACACACTGCATTGTGGGATACCAACCAGCAGATTAAAAAAAATCAAAATTACATCAAGATACTCAACACCATGTGGGCAGACTGTGGTGTAACACATCAATTATAAAAAAAAAATTATCTATAGTCCCAGTGTGGTGTTAAAATGTAGGAAACTTAGACATGACTAAGTAAATGTTTTTCAGTCTTCGGATGCAGTTCTCCGTTATTATCACTTCCCTGACATAGTGCCCAGTGAGGGTGATGCACACCACAAATTCTGTACCGCAGTAGCCCTAACATTGCTGCATGTTGCCGTAGGAATTCCTGTCAAACTGTTACAGTGGAAATTATATGAATGTAAATTTGCCTTTGTCACAAGTGATAATTCAATAAAGGTGTTTGAAAAAAATGAATTTTGTACTTTCAAGTGTGTAAGTTTTGTGTTGTATTGAGTTTGCTTACTGATAAGTAGGGAATCTCCTTTCCCTTAGCTACAGTGTTTTTGTTTAGATCAGAGTGGAGTAATTTATCACTGTTATTTGGAACTGTACCTTACCCCTGCTTCGTATGTACGCAGCAGAGTTGCTTTTAATTTTCTAATCGACTGTCACTCATACGTATTCATTTCTGCATGATGTCACTGTCTTAAGACATTTTTTATCTGCGATCAAATGCATACAGTTTTTAGCATTTTGTGTATAGTAGATTTAGTACCATTTACAGAAGGGATCCTATTATATGTGGTTTTAAACTCTTTCATACTTATTTGGAGTTGGAAATTTTGTGACAGGGTGATGGCAGCTAATGTTTGATGCTCATGATCTGAAGCAATTTTTTGAGGAACATCACAGACACTTTCATGGTGTTTATGTTCTTTACAGTTACTGAGCACGTAATTCTGCAGGTGCTACAGATTTCCATTTGTCATTGAATGAGTGGCATATCTGTCTCAGCACAGCATTTGCATTCTAAATCACAACATCCTTTTAGACTTACAATGCTCCTTTCCAGCCTCTTCACTTAGGCCTTGGCCGCATGCTCAGGGAAAAATGTTGCCAGGCTCCAGCTCCTTCCTTCACCACAGTACACTATGCTTCATATTCTGTCCTGTTGTCTATTACCACTTATTGAGTTAGCATTAGAAACACTGTTAGCCTCCTTAAATTTTGTTCTAAGGATTAATAAGTGCCCCACTTTTTCCTCTGTTTTCCTCCATTTGTTTTGGAGCAAATTCTTTTTATCATAATTGTCAGATTTTCATGTCATATGGGTTTTTCCTCCCCAATAGCCTGCAGTTGTTTTACATTGCCGTTTCACCTTACCTTTATTTTTTTAGTTTTGTTATATCTTCTGTTTTCATAGGTTTATTCATACTTGACTGTTGGTCCTGTGGTCCATTTGTACCCTAGCTAATGATCCCAACTTTTTACCAGGGAACGAGTCAATACCAGACCCCAACCTAGTTGCAGCCTCTTTCTATAAGGGCCACACACCGGGGGGTGTACTTAATGCTTGCCCATCCAGTCATCCAGGTTATACATAAAAAGGGTTATGGTGCTACTCTGCTTAATGTGCAAGGGAGGGTGGGTTGTTTCCTAAAATATGTATTCTGTTTGAAAGATGTATATGCCACACCAAGTGCTATTTATGTTTTGGCATAAGTTTACATATCTTGAGTGGGTGCTTAGGGTGGTATTAGTTTTGTAGAGGTATGGGGAGGTTACAAAGGTCTGGCTCTTTCAAGCCTTTGTAGGCAAGGCAGAAATCTAATCTTAGTAGTAGTTAGGAAGTAGAAAGGAGTGAGGGCAGTTTAATGCCATTAGTGGAACTTGAGGAGGACATGCTGTTAAGGTTTTGGTAAAGAAACATTGTCATCTCTTGAGCTGGGTCATACGTGTAGCCAAGTACATACCAAAGGAGACATCATATTCTATTATTGGTTTGATAAGGGAGAAGTAGAGGGGAACGATGACTTCCTTAGATCTAGAAAATATGCCCTTTATGATTAGTCTAGTTTATAAAAGGATTTCCTAACAACAGAGGTCACATGGTGGTCAAAGGATATTTCATTGAAAATGAAGGTACCCAAGTTCCTAATGAGCGTCAATTTTTAGGGGGCTTTCACCTATGTGATAAGACCAAGGGTGCCCAGGTTTGCCAGAGGACACAATGCTGCATTTTTTGGCATTTATTTTGAAGTTATGGTCCAAGTATCATTTGTTAACATTAGTTATCCCATCCTGGAAAATATGTAGGTAATCTGGGATATTTATGGGAGCACTGACTTTGCAGTCATTGATAAACGTTGTCAACTGCATGCTGTTGGTATCTGCTTTAACATCAGAGAAGTGTATACCAAAGAGGCGTGGTTTTAGGACCACTCTTAACCACTATTTTAGTTGAGAGTTTACCTGCAACACTAGCACACTGAGTTTTGTTGCTGAGCCAGTATGCTGTGTGGTGAGAAGCATTGGGGTTTACATGTAATTGGATTGGTTTACCAAAAATGTCTTGAGTGGGGAACTGTATTGAAGGCTTTAGCAAAGTGCATGTTTTGAAGACTGACCTATGTTCTTGTTTATAAGATCCATAATGATGCACTCCATTGCCTTATATATGCTCAGCTCAGTCATGGGTTCTCCTTTGTGAACTGGGATGACTACAATGGTTCACCAAACCTGTGTCACAAATTCAGTGGAGAGGCTGAGATGAATAGATGTAATAATGAGTCAACTAGACAGTGCTTGGAGCTTACAGGCAGACAACCTGGTACATTTTCAGGGCCCACATAGTGTTTCTAGCCTTGGAGAGATTGCTTAGAATTTGCCTAGGGGGTAATTTTTTGGGGTAGTGTAAGCATGCTATACAAGTTCATAGGTAAGTATTAGTCTAGCTTCTCTTGAGGGCTATTTTTGCCTAGTCAGTTTCCCTTTTCCTGCTTGAGTTACCCTATCCCATTTGATTAGAGATTGGCCTTACCATCCCATGGTCGTTAATTGTATATTACCCCTACTGAGAATAACTGTGATTGTACCATAAATAATTTGAGGAGACCCATGCATGGGTTAAAGCATTTAAAAGGTACCTCTGTCCATTAGTAGTGCAGGGGCAGTCCTGGGTTAATTTCTTTGTTTTTCCTTCATAGATCCAAGGTGGTCTTGGATGAACTTTGTTTTATGGGGATGGGGAGTCTGTTCTAGGGCAGCGGTATCATGTTTGAGATATACCGGTCCCTCTAAACTGTTGTGTTGATGTTGTAGGGGTTTAGATCCCTAGACTAAGCATTTGTGATGCCAGTTGACTTGCTGATTGCAGTAAATCCATCAGTATTGGGTCAAAGGATGTCTTCCATGCCAGACGTAGGTCACCTGCTAGCAGTCTGTAGGATATAGAGTATAGTGACAGGGCTTTGAGTCAGTCCATGTAGGACATGTTGTGTAGGTCTTGTATCCTTTTAGTAAAGTATCTCTATAGGTATTCCAGTTGTTGCTTGTGTCTGGAAAGATACATGCTGAAGGGGGCATTGTATTCAATTATTGGCTTAATGGGGGCTGAGTAAATGGGGACAATGATATCCCTAGATCTTGACACAGTCCATTTGTTTATAAGCCGTGCAATATAGAAAGACTTTCTTACAACAATGGATACATGTTTGTCAAAAGTTAGGTCACTGTTCACATAAGTTTCTGAATCGCTAACAAATTGGTCAGCTCTTAGGGGCATATTGTTGATGTTGTAGTTCCCTGAATAGATGACTTTCCAAAGGTTTCAGCCCATGATGAGGAGGGTGTTTGAATTTAATCATATCATTGGTTAGCTGGACTATATTTGCCTTAGAATAGTGTCTGAAGATGAAGTTTTTGTGAAGTGAGACTGCTCTCACACCAAGTAAATTTTACAGTGGTTAGATTTGACCTTTGGTAATGGTAACTGTTGACTCTGAGCATTGGGTGGGGGGGGGGGGGGGGCTATATTTGTGAGAATTAGCTCTAATATTTTACAACCATTTGGGATTTAGACTAGTTGGTTCATGGAGCTACTGATGGATCCACGGGTGTGTTTTGAAATTTGTTAGTAATTCACGCTTTAGTGTTAGTGATTTCTGGCATTGGATAGGTTAATAGTTTTGTGTGTGTGTGTGTGTGTGTGTGTGTGTGTGTGTGTGTCTGTGTGTCTGTGTGTCTGTGTGTCTGTGTGTCTGTGTGTCTGTGTGTCTGTGTGTCTGTGTGTCTGTCTGTATAGGTGTGGAACAGTCTTTGGGTTCAAAAATGGGAGACATGAAGTCATAAAATATCACTACAGGACAGGTCTTTTCTCTGAGTGGTATGTTTAGGACTGCAACACTTAACAAAATAAAAAGTGTAAATAATAACAATGAAATTACATGAAAACAATGGAAATAATTACAAATGCAGCCCCATCAAAGGTGATGTCAAAAAGGTGATCTTTAAGTGACCTGCATAAGCTAGAAAAAGACAGGCACTCAGGAAGCCACTGAAGTAACACTGGCATTCTCAGGTCCCTCCTTTAGAACAATAAGTAGCCCTTGCCTGGAAGACTGCTGAACACAAGGAAAGCTGTATGGCATCACCACCCCAACTCATGAATAGAAAAGTACACCAGCACCACCTTGAAGGTAAGTCTGAATGAATTGGCAGCCAAAAATGGCTGTTCACAATAAGGGTGATATGTTGATAATGTCTTGTACCAGTAAATAGTAATAGTATGGCAACAGGGTTCTGTACCATCTGCAGTCAGTCTAGTTTAGTGTTGGGAAGCCCCAGGTAGGGGGCACTGCAGTACTCGAACATGATAGAGACTAAAGCATGAGCTTACTACCAACTGATTGGATTGAAGCAAGAATTTCAATATCTTGGAGATGTTTCACAAGTAGAAACAGGCTTGCACAGCAACTGACTCCCTATGGAGTGTCATCCTGTAATCCCAGATAATACCTTGACTGCACACTGTTTCAGCAGACTCAGTCTGATTTCTACTATATGAGATGAAGTTAAGAAGGTGAGATGCACTGGGATCCCTCAAGGTAGCATGAACTGCTGCAGACTCAGTTGTAGGTCTTCATTTGCAGCCAGATATTCAGAAACCAAGAACATATAGCTTCAAGATCATCGACAAGTGAATCCACTCTTGATGTTCCTTCTTATGGAAAGGAAGGATAAATCTGGGTGTTATTTACATAAATATGCATGCCAACAAAAGAGTGAGCCTCAGTTTCATTCAAAATGGGCCATCCAAGAAATTACAGCAGACCAGAGGGGATCTAGATATTATTCAGTATATTTATTGACAAAAATAAGACTTCCAACTAATCTTAAATCTCTGTGGTCTCGTGAACTTTCTTCCCAAGTAAAAGTTCCAGATGGTCTTGATGCAAACGGTTCTTCCTTGCTTATCAAGAAGAAACTGGATGTCTGTCTGGACCTCCAGAAAGCTTATCTACATATAAAGATTGCAGAGGAGTTGATGGGATTTCTACGTATTCATGTTGGAGCTAGCTATAATCAACTTTGGAGTCGTCCATTTGTCCTCATCACAGCCAGTAAGGGGTTACAGTGTGTAAAAGCATTCCCTTGATGTCTCCTGACTTTGGCCAGTCTACTTTAAACATAAGTCTCTGCTGATTCTCTTCCAATCCTTGGGCTTTACTGTGAGCACTGCAAAGTCACAAATGGAGCCATTGTAGGCACTCACCTTTATCAGTTGTCTCCTAGATACTAAAATATGCAAGATCAGTTTACTTCCAGAGAGAGGCCATCATTTCAGTGAACGGTTGTCCAACTTCTGCAGAAAAAAATCTGTTGTGGTTAGTCTTTTCTTCAAAAACTATTTTCTAGTGTCCCATGTCCGATTTTGCAAGAGATTCCTGCCATGAACACTCACAGTCCAGTGTACTCCCCTGTCAGACCAGATAAAGATTTACAAGAGGTGTAAAACTCATCTCAGTCTTAGTCTGAGCAGATCCTTCCAGCTTCCCATTCCCATGGTGGTCACTACAGAAGCATCCGAGCTGAGTGGGAGGAGGAGGGGGGAGGGAGCATTGAGAGAAAAAGGCAGCCCAATGAGTCTTGTCATGATGTGAGGATAATGTGCACATCAGCCTGTTGGAGATGGCAGTGGTATTGCTTACCCTACCATACACACAGCCAACATGGCTATAATATGGTGTATAAGCAACCAGGGTGGAGTGCACTCGTATGACTTCTTTTGAGAGACCCTGAGGGTATGGAAATGTGCTGTGATAAAGATCAGTTTGTTATAGAAACCCACACTCTGGGAAGCTAGCTAGGTAGGAGGCAAGTTCATTCTTTGTTTGCTGATGCCACGAGTTGCCATAAGGTTATCAGTAGCATGGAAAATCCATCACCTAGGGAAGCCTTGATGCAGTCTCTTTGCTTGCCTGATTAGCAGCAAATGCAGGCAAATTCTTCTCCTTGCTAGCCTCTTCTAGGGCAGTGGCCTGGGATATTCTAATTCAGAAAAGTCCCCCAAGACTTCTTTATGCTTTTCCCAGTTCCCTTTTACTCCCAAGTATCTCCTGAAAGCAAAGGCTACATAGAGGTTATTGAATATTTCAGATTACGTGTTAAATAAATTCATACAAAAATACTTTAGTGGACTGTAATGTGTTGACTGTTTTAGTTGAAATGGTAGTTGGGTGGGTGTTTTAGTTGACTAATTAGTCAGCTGCTGCTATGGTTGACTGTACTGCTGTCAACTGCAGAGCATTTTAGGGTATTGCACTGTATTTGCAGTTGTGCAAAAGAGAAGTTTGTAATACACAAGTAACAGGGTGTGCCCCCACAGTGAGGAGGTGTGGGAGGCAGAACCACATACATACATACATGCATACTTTTTGTGTGTATATTTTGTGGTATGTTTTGTACCGCCAACCAGAAAAGTGATAAAGGTGCTTCTCTTGTGACTGGTGCTTGTAATACCATGCTGTACTGTTTGCTGTGGTCTGTATCATTCATACAAATTATGTTTTTCATTAATTTGGCATGTGTTATGTGATTCCTTCAGTTGGCAAAGAAACATAGTACAAATGTATATGGAAATTGTTTTCTGGTTATGATAAAAGGTGATATGATGTTAAAGTTGTTTATTTCAAATGTGCAATATTATCATATATAAATATATTAAGTTAATTGAACAGCTGCATTGGATTTTTCGTCAATACAGAAGATAGGTCAAATAGACTGTTTCAGTTTATATTAGTGGCACTTGCATGTTATCGCAGCCACATTTTGCAACATCTTTTACTTTCTTGACTTTTACTAAAACAGCCCCACTGAAGTATAATGTGGAAGGGTAGACTGTCAGAAAGTCTGCTGGGATATCGGTGGTGGTTTTAAAAACTATTAAAACTGATAATTTTAAGATTTGTGGGTAGCGTCCTTTAAAGACGTCAAGCGTTGAATTCAGCAATCGCAGTGGTTGCGTGTGTATGGCTGAAAGGAGTGTGGGAGTTAGCGTATGATATTATATAGGCGCAGAGTTTAAACAACAGATTAGATGCTTTCATAGTGTGGAAAGGATTACTTTTACTGCAGTTCTTGTGGCGAAGGATTATTTCTCAGCGTTACCTTGTTCATTTTGGATGTATGAAAGCATTGCGAAGGTTAGAAAAAGGTTTTCTGTAATGTTTTTGTAGTCTTAGGTAGGTTTATCATTGAAACGGCTGATAAAATAATAAAGGTTTGAAAATAGATTTCCTCCTTTACCCACAGCATGTGAAAGGAACAGATTTGAAGTAGAATGGGACTTGCTTAACTGACATGAAATGCCAGCGATAAAAGGGGAAATCTATTTTTAAACCTTATTTTTTGAGCAGTTTCAATGATAAACCTTCCTAAAACTACAAAAAGATTACAGAACACTTCTCTCTAACCTTCATAAGACTGTATAGCTACTACTTAACCTAACCAGAAGCAGCCAGCATTACTGCAAAATCTGGTTGCGATAACACGCAAGTACCATATTATTTTATATTATTCAGGAGACTCAGAATATATGTACAGAAACTTTGGATATATTTAGCAGCACTATTATTGCTAACCAGCATTTCTACAGTCTCTTGTTTAACGAAGACAGTATTCAGATGTTGCGAACATCTAATAAAGCCTTATTAACTGAACTACAGTGTTTGCAGAATTCATTCTGAAAAGTACAAAAGACTTTGCCCATAAAGGAGAGACTGGCACCTGTTCAGCACAAGTTTGGGTGATATAACAGTTAAAAACTTTCATTCCAGTCTCATTTCATTTGTTTCCAATTAATTCCAGTATAATACAGTCTCATCAGTTCTTTCAGTCAACTTTGTCCTAGTGTAGTGCTGGCAACTACAAGCCACAGAAATATCGCTTACTGTTAGCATTTCATGTACTACTACTAAAAAGAGCATTGGGAGTCTTTGCTCCGCCGACAGTTGTTCACAAAAGGCACTTTCCTTTTCCTAAGTTGCCAGTATAGTCGTAGCAAATTGAGTATTTATATATTGTGAGAAACTTGTGACATTATATAGCTGTATACATACATGTAGAATGTTGGATTTCTGGTGATCTTTTTGAAAGCGTTGTCCAACACAAATTACATACTCTTTTTAGTAAACATGAACCAAGCTTGCCACTGTCATGTACCAGCTATATAAATACAGCATGTATTTTACGGTTTTATGGATTGGTTTAAACAGGGGCATTAGGAGCAGCTTCACAGCCCAAAATCTTTACAAGAAGGTATTTCCTTCAACTAAAGTATATGTTCATAGTATTTTGAAATATGATTAGTGGTTTGAATTTGTTTGGTGCAGTAAACTGTGGAATATATTTTAGTCAAGTTTAACTAGTGACTTCAGGAGCTGTTTCTGTAGCCCAGAAATGCTGTAAGAATGTATTTCTCTGTACTAAGTTTAATGTTCACTATATTTTGCAGCAGGGTTGGAACTTTAAATTTGTTTGTTGTACTACACAGTGCGTAATAGTTAAAACCAATGCCTGTTCATATAAGTAACATCCTTTTTGAATAAGTTGTGCTGTTAGTATATCCACATAAATCTGAGTATTTACTTACTGAGTAGGACTTGTGGCATTAAATAGCTATGTACATGTGCATATGTACCCAAAACACTGAATATTTTAAACACATTTATTGAATTATCACTTTTGACATAGACAAAATTATATTCATATATTAACAAGATCATATTTACAAACATTTTTAAGGTATGCAACAATATATGTGATGTATAATCTAAGCAACATTTCATAAATTATTCCATTCCTGCCTTCTCTTAAATCATTAATCCTACAAAACATTTTTCTATGTAATTTACTCCTATCCTTTTTTTTCTAAAGGTCTTTTATTTTATCTCTGTTACAGTGCTCACTACTTCAAGTAGAGTTGGTTTAGATTTTGATTTGCATTTTGTTAGTAATTGCTTTTTTGGTAACCACAAGAGCTGAGCTTAACAAGGCCTTACTGTTTCTACATAATTCATATCCTGTATCCCAGTTCAAAAACATTAATTTCCTTAGTTACTCATTTGCTTACCCAGTATTCCCAACAGAGTACTGTATAGGGAATTTTTAAAGTCTGCCAACTCATTACACTCCCTCAACATATGTTCCCAGTTACCTGTTTGTTTCCCATCACACCTCCAACTTTTGCTGTCTACCCAAGGATAAATTCTTTGGTGCTAGGGTGTAAAAGTATCTATGCAAACACTTTCAGGCAAAAATCCTAAGTCTTCTAAATGGTCTTGTATATTTGTGAGGCATACAATATGTCCTCCTATTGTTTCTTTGTGAATTGTGTATCTGATATCTCTTACCAATCTTTTTTGACCTCTTTTGAGTGATTCCAGTAGTTATTATGCCCTACCAATTATCCCTTTTTAAAATCAACTTATTTTCTAGATTCAGTTAAAAAACTTATGTCCTTTCATTGCCAGTGGATGTTCTTCGTATTTCACTGTTGCAGTCATCACATTTGGGTTATCTGCTTGCAGTAGCCCTCAGTCGGCCTAATTATCAAAGTCTTGGGTCCTGCATCGATTGCTGTCTCATCTTCCATGACATCAGGTAGTCAGGGGTATAAAGCATGCAGCCGACGCCATTACATCAGTCTTTCTTGCCATGCAGTGCCCGAAGCAGAAGCAGTTCGCAAGTGCCAATCGTCCGACTCCCGAAATTTTCGTTTTTGAGTTTCAGAACCGAAGTCTTCAACTAAGCTAAGTACCCTGTTGGGGAAACTTTTTCTTGCTCTAAACCGATATCAGTAAAAGTTAATTGTATTTCTTGTGGAAAGCCAATACCTCAAAGATTTTCATTCATTCTGCATTCCTTGCTTAGGCCCTGACCAAGACGTACCTCGCTGTCGCTTTTGTGCCTTATTTGAACAACGAACTATTCATCGTCTGTTTATTTACGCTTCTAAATATTTTGGTACTCAGTTCAATTATCGAGATATGGCTTCGGTAAGCTACCCGACTACCGACATTCCAAAAAAATGCAAAGATAAAAACAGAGACAGACCGCATAGTTCCAAAGCTGCCGATGACGCTTCTCCTAAGCTAGTCGCCAGTTTGCCGGTACTCAGTGAGGCGCTTTCGCAGCCCCTCATACCCGCTACTTCATATTCGCAGGCCTCTACTGAGACCCATTCGGAGTCTGGTATACTGCGAGATACGTCAACTGTGGAACCTGCAAATGTCTGTACCTTGGATGGGTCCGGAGCCGCTGTGCAGGCACCGGCTTCTGAGGGTGTATTCAGGCCTAATGACTTGCATATTAAACCGACACCATCTTTTTCTTCAAGACCTAAAACTTGATCCATGCCTAGAAAACTGACACCCAGACCGCATGGTCAGGTTTTCATGCCTAAAAAACAAATGATAAAAATGGCTGAAGACCTTATTACTCTAATTAGGTGAAGCCACCCTTACCCCTCTAAGAGACCCAGGACCGAGTTTGCTTATCATTCTTCTGATCAGGACTCTGAAATTTCTGTTTCCTCTGATGACCAGGATTTACCCTCGTCTACCCATGAGGATTCGGATGCAGAGGACTCTATTCTCTCTGCTTACCCTCCAGAGGATTTCTCTTTTGGTGAAACCTCTTAGGGAGCATTTTTGCTGGGAAAGCCAGGATTACTCTGACTCTAAAAAGAGGCTTAGGGATTTCTTACTCCTGCCCCAACACAGGCCTTCAGCTATCCCCCCGTACTGGACATTGTTGATGCCTTTTCGGAATCTAGCTTGGCCCCTGACTCTCTACCTCCTGCTCCCAGAAAACCTGATAGATAATACAGGGTTCCTGAGTCTCACAAGTTCCTCTTTAAAAATTCTACTGCGGATCCTGAGACCATTTCACAGGGACCCAAGGGCATTAAGGCTACTGCTGCCAAAAATCCTACCCCCTCTGATAGAGATTCCAGGGTGCTGGATAGATAGGGTAAGAAGGTATACACTTCTGCAACCTTGGCCATTAGGGCCTTAAACTGCCAGTTTCATATGTTAAAGTATCAGCAGCATTTTATTGGATTGCTTAAACAGAAAATTATGTTGATTCCTGACTGTGCTGAAAATAAAGATTTACAGGATTTAATGCATTCTGTTGAACAAGTTGGAAAACGTACTTTGCAATGTGGTTTTGATTCACTAGAGGCATCTTGCAGGGCTGCTGTCACTGGGTCTGTACTTAGAAGGCATGCTTGGCTTAAGAAGCGATCTTTGCCAGATCATGTTAAAGCTAAATTGCTGGGTGCTCCCTTAAACCAAGACCGCCTGGTTGGCAACAAAGCAGAAGTACTTAAAAAGATGGAGAAAAAAGCTAAATCTATGCAAACTGTTAAAGATTTCCTGCAAGTACAAGCTCCCAGATTTAGTAGGCATTGGCCCTCTAAAAATTGGTCCTTTCCTGCTTCTTCCTGGCCTTCTCAGTCCAAACCCAGAACCAGCAGAACACTCAGGCTTCAATCCCAAGGTACTCACAGGACTAAGCAGTGGGGGGCTCCCACTTCCAAAGCAGGGGGGTGGTAAGACTCCCCTCTATGGTAAACTGCCTGAATGACTTAACTTTAAATCTTCCAAGCCCTACACAACTGACTGTTCCTTTAGGGGAAAAGATTGCCCATCAGGCAAGAAATTGGGAACTCATTACCCAGGACAAATGGGTTTTAAATATAGTATCCCAAGGATACATATTCCACTTTCACTCCTTACCAACCCCAAATGGTTGGACAGATCTATCCCCAAATCAGTGGGCAGAGTATCAAAAGCAAATTCTCTGTCTTAAGCGTCAGGGCTATAACCTGTTCCAGAAGTGGAAAAGGGGACAATGTTTCTACTCAAGACTTTTCCTGGTGCCCAGAAAAGATGACTCCTGGCGTCCGATCCTGGACCTCTCTATCCTAAACACATTTTTAGTGATCCCAAAATTCCAGATGCTAACTCTTCACCAGCTGCTTCCTATGCTAGCCAAGGATGCTTGGTTGGCAATACTGTATTTAAATTTTAAGTAAGCCTACCTACACATCCCAATAAGGGAATCTTGCAGAAGATACATACGCTTCAAAGCAGGCTACATGCACTATCAGTTCTCTGCACTGGCTTATCTACTGCGCCCAGGGTATTCACAAAGTGCCTAGCTCCAGTCATTGCATTTTGCGGGCAAAGAAATATCCAAATATATCCAAACCTGGACGATTGTCTAATTCAGGCAGAAAGCCAGGACATACTATTGAATCATCTGGCATTTGTACAGAAATTGCTAACTTCTCTGGGGTACACCATAAATGAAAAGAAATAACATCTTGTACCCTGCCAACAAATTGTATTCCTGGGAGCAAGCTTGAACACAACTTCCCAGATGCTTTTCTCACACCAGAGAAACAAGTTCATTTGACAGCCTACTTCAAACTACTGGCCACAAAGACCCAGCTATCTGCAAGGAAAATACTGCAAGCCCTGGGGTTCATGGCTTCGTGCATTCTCCAAATTCCGTATGCAAGACTGCATATGAGGAAACTACAATGGTATCTAAAAAGCCTATGGTGTCAACATTCTCAGGATCTAGAAGCAATGATTCCTATCATACCTTGTCTACAGATAGAGTTCCGTTGGTGGGCAGATTCTTGCCACCAAAACAAGGGACTGCCATTCACTCAACCCCCAGCCGCCCAAACCCTAACAACAGATGCATCGGACTATGCATGGGGGGTGCACTTGGCAAGGAAGTGCATTCAGGGCAAATGGAACCCAAGTCAAATGCACCTGCATGTCAATCACAGAAATGTTAGCTGTACAGAATGCTCTGACAGCCTTCAAGGAACACATTCTTCCAGGCCAATTAATTGTAAAGACGGACAACACCACTATTATGTGGGACATAAACAAGCAGGGGGGAACCCACTCATATCCTCTCTGCAGACTAGCCATGGTTCTGTGGAACACAGCTTTGAGCTACCAGGTATACCTACGGGATCAATTCCTGCCAGGAAAGCTAAATACACTGGCAGACGAACTATGCAGAAATCTCATGGACCCACACGAGTGGAAACTGGAACCAAAGATATTCAGCATGTTGAGAAACAGAAATAGTATTAAATATGATATTAAATATACTAATGACATTGGGCACTTGACCAAAATTATAAAAGCAAACTGGAAGATATTATTATCTGAGCCATCCCTTGCAAGATTATTAGGTAACAAACCTAGCTTCAGGTTTAACAACTGTATGAATCTTAAAAGATTATTATGCAAGGAGAAATCTGAGATTAGGCCCGTTGACATCCGAGCCCAGCTAAGAACAGGCACTTATGCCTGTGGTCATTGTTCTATGTGTAAATTTATAAGCAGGACACAAGATATTAGGATTTCAGGCATCAATATAAATTTTGAGGCCACTTTTTATGCCACTTGCAATACGCAGAATGTTATCTATCTTGCGAGATGTAACCAATGTGATAGCTATTACGTAGGTATGACGTCACGTAGACTCAGGGATCGGGTCTACAATCACACCTACGATATCAGAAAGAGAAACCTCACTAGTGCTCTAGCTATACACTGTGCTGAAAGACCTACACACAGTTTTAGCTTCCAAGTACTACAGGTTATAAATCCGAACAGAAGAGAGGGTGACCACCTAGGCACCATAGAAATGTCTGAACTTAGGTGGATTCTAAGGCTCAAGGCACACATACCCCCAGGACTCAACACCGTTGTCAATATACGCCCTGTTTTAACAGGACTGATATAAGGCAATCTCCTATCTACTATTCACCTTTCTTTATACCATTGAACTTACACTACATCTATACCCCTCAGCAGGCTCTTGATCTACAACAGAATACTGACGAGGGGAGCCTTCACATTAACATATATCTTCTCACCAGCACATCGGTATTTTGACATGGTTATGCCACCCAGGTATCAATTAGTTCGCTAAGAACTTAGTCATGATCTATATTTTATGATTTTAAGATTAGAGTAATTTAGTTACTTTCGTCCCAACTGATAAGAAACAACACATCACCATTGAAAATGTCCCAAAATTGCTCATCTATTTTCTTTTTATGTTAACGACACAACATCATTGCATCTACCATAAATCTGGCAAATAATATCTGTGGGTGAACTCTTGACCGCCGGCATCATGAGGTTTTAAACTGTTGATTGTATATCTAGACAGCAACACATGTTGGGATTTATTTTAATACTATTAGGGTTTCTTGATGGCTGGGTTTTCAAATAAACATTGTCATCATTTTTTGCATTATGAGCGCTTAGGATTAGAGTAATTTAGTCACTTTTGTCCTATTACTGAAAAGAAAAGAAACAACATATCACTAATGATAATGTCTTAAAAATTGCTCATTTATTTTCTTTTTATATCAACGACACAACATCATTGCATCTATCATAAATCTGGCAAATTATGTCCGTGGGTGAACTATTGACCTCCGGCATCATGAGGTTTTAAAGTGTGGATTGTACATCTAGACAGCAACACATGTTGGAATTTATTGTATACTATCAGGGTTTCTTGATGGCTGAGCTCTTTAACAAATATTGTCAACCATATTTTGCATTATGAGCGCTTGGGGTCGCAGATAGAGGTTGTGGGTTTTGTCTTTGCTTTTGTTCTGCTTTAAACTGATATATATGTTAACTATGATAATTTCTTTATTATCTATAGCATATGACATAGCCTAAGGGTTTATGAAATGCAATAAGAATAAGAATAACCAAAAAGGTGTAAGATAAAAAAACATCATGACTCATTTTCTATGCGCTGACGCTGTTTATACATATTCATTTGTTTTCAAGACTGTTTGCTAGTCATGCATTCAGAATGGCAATGAATTACAAATAAGTGGAAAGATCACACCTTATGTTTATTTAACCAATGATGGCAAGCTTACATATAGCTTGAATTACTTAAATGTTTTAATAGTATGATTTTTTATATACCTCGACCATAGCGCGTACATATAGATAGCACTATATATCTGATA